>NW_005843111.1:362534-363571 GCF_000455745.1 Alligator sinensis | reverse complement strand
GGGCCGGGCAGGGCAGCCGTGGGGGCTTCTCTTGTGGCTCCTCTGGCTTTGCCTGCCTCTGCCGCAGTGCGGGAACCTGCGGGGGTGCTGCTTGCCCACGCTGCCACGGGGAGGGGGAGCGCATTGCAGGCGTGGGTTGTTCCAGGTAGCAGCAGGGCAGAGCCCCCACTCCCAGCGCTGCCACACCCACATCCCGCACCCCCCTCCTCGAGTAGTGCACCCACCCCGGCTGGGCAGCTTGTCCCAGCCCAATCCTTCCCTCCCCAACACCCCTTCTCTCTCCCCTCCCCCAACCCCAACAGACTTACCAGCTGGAGCCAGTTGTGTCAGCTGCCTATTTAGTCTATGGCCGAATCTCTGAAGCAGCCAAATCTTTTCCGAAGTTTTTCCAAATTGATTCAGATGCTTTGAATCAATTTGGAGCTTTTAATTTGTCTCCTGATTCAATTTAGATTCAGAGATTCAGTCCCTGAATCGAGTCGAATCTCCTCCGAATTGAATCAGCTACTGAAGCTTTGTACAGTCCTCGTACCAAGCCTTTAATAATGTTACTCTGAGATCTATGTTCAGCCAATAACTTAGTAAGAAAAGTACATCTCTTTAAAATTCTGTCTAATGTAAAGTCCTGAAATGCTGTTTATACAGCCAGGCTGGTGTGCTGCTTGCTCCCATGGTTGTTTGATGCAACACAGACCCAGGGGGAAGACTGGTGTCTAAGGCTACTGTCCAAGACATCCTGCAGCTGCCAGTCATGATGCCCTTGGAATTAAGGCATCATTTTCAGTGTCCACAGCACCTCTTGGAGCGCATGTGAGCAGCAGGTGCACAGCACTTCAGAAAACCTGTCCTCTGTGCCCTCATGTTGCTTGTTAATGTTTCAGGATAGTAGTTGCTTTAAGGTTGAAGGTATCTTGGAACTCACTTGGACTGATTTTCAATTTGTAGGAAAGGTAGGGGCAGTGAGCTAAGAATAAACTATGCAGCAGGTCCTAGATGCTTTGACCTGCTTTATTCTAGGAGATCTGATTTTTTCCCTA
>NW_005843111.1:351534-362503 GCF_000455745.1 Alligator sinensis | reverse complement strand
CCTACATTTGCTTGGCCTTGTCCTGGAGGGAGACCAGTTTCTCTGTTGGCTGCAGGTGCAAAAGTGTTACATTTAGCCTGGAGTACACTTATTAGGGACTGGAGTCTTTTTACAGTGGCAAAATATTCTGATTAGCTTTTAAAATATATATTCATTTTAATGCATGTTTTGTCATCTCACCTTCACAGGGAAAGGTTTTTTCTGGTATTTCTGGCATGATGAAACTCTGGGAATCTCTTTATGAGAGATCCTTTTCTTTAAGATCTCTAGCCTGTTTTGTACAGCAATCAGTTAGGTTTGAAAAGTTTCTGTGCCCTTGGGTCTTCATCCAGGTCCTTACATTTTTGCTAGTGTGTGGGGGGATGAAGAGAAAAGAACTTTTCTCATTTTGTCTTTCTGTTGCTTATTTTCTTCATTATATTTGGAGCTTCCTTTCAGAGACATAAAACACTCTATTTCCAAGTGGGCACTAGAAAAACCAGCTGCCAAGCTGTGCTTCTGTTTTTTCAGGGTGGTGGTTGGGGGAAGTAAGTAAAGGGGGCAGGCGATGACTCATAAAGAATAATTAGACAAAACAGAGGGCTATTAAATCTTTGTGACAACACTGCATCTTTTGTGAAAGAATTCCCCTTCCCCTCTTTCTTTCCTTTTCTCCATCCACAGACCGCTTTGGAAGTCTTGCACAATATCCAAAAGGAAGTCTGTACAATTGCTTAATTAGATGACTGTTAATTGCCTAGGAAATCCAGCTCTTTGATCTTATCGTGTAGGATACAGACTTGAATAGCATCACCTGGATTTCTACATAAAAAATCTCTTTCCACTTTTTCATCTTGACAACAGGCAGTTTCAAGGAACAGCTCAAAATTTGGGGTGGAGCTGGGGAGGAATTAACACAAAAAAGGCTTATTTTTAAAGGAGGATTTTTTTTGAATGTGAAGAATTACCTTTACCTTTTTTTAAATATTTTTTTATGATAATTTCCTTGCCTTTTCCTAATATTTTATTTTTAATTTGATATTGAAAATTTTAAAGAACATATTTGAAATACCTGTTGAAAATCTTCACACACTAAGAAGAGGTTTTAGTAAATGGAAATTTCCTGTAGCAATTTTGATAACGCTTTTGTTAAGCATTTGTAAGAATCCAAAAAGATTATCTGAAAACATAATTTGCAAGCAGGTCTTAGAATTCTGTAATTATACACCAACCCACACTTCTAAGTATTATAATCCTTGCAAATCTTTCTTCTCATTTAATTGAAAAGCAGCATTTTGTCTAGACCATGTCCGTCAGTCCAATGAAAAGTTTATATTTTGTATATTTTCACTGCTGCTGCGTTGATTTTCTTGCACAGGTGTGTTTTTCTGTGTGGTACATCTGAGAATATTAACATCTTCTGTTAAATTCAGGCTAGTGGTGAAAGTGGCATACTCCCAAAATAAGCATGTGCTTCAGCTCTGCTAGTGATATTAACACGATTTTGTATTATCCTGAGACCAACCTGTGCATCCATCCCACTTCCCCACCCATTCTAGTCCTGTTGAAAGTGCAGAACTTTGTGTGGGGGGAGGCGGGTGCTTTTCCTGTGGACCATTAAATAAGCAGGGCATCTGGATATGTGCAAGTACACACATAGATTATGGACCAGATCCTCAGGTGGAATAAATTTTCATAATGCCATTAACTTTAATAGGGCCATGACATTTTACAGCAGCTGAGAATCTATTGCTTCCTTTTTTGTGGCCATGCTCAATTGCACCCTTCTGTGAGTCTTGGCAGGGAGGACCTACAGAGCCCACTCTCAGTGGCCTCAAGCAGCTAGATTTCCACTGTGGGTGCTTTGCCGTGCCCAGATGCATGTTCCCACAAAGATGCAAGGATACTCCTCTGCTCTATTCATCATTCTCTTTGCCCTGAGTGCATTCATTCATGGTCACATCCATAGCATGTGTATGAATTTCTGTTGTCTTCTTCACAGTTTCAGCATTAGCCATTCTTTATTCCCCTTTTTTGGTGTTTTTAGTACTGTGTGCTTTTATTTTATGTTTTTCTGCTAAACAGGGTAGTATGGTTAATAAATGCCATATTTACTACAGAATGTCTGTACTGGGGCCATCTGCTGCTGCAGAGAGTGAAGAAATAGGTTAAAGCTTAAGGGTTTTGAGTTTTCTCAGACTGGGATATTCACGTTTTCCTTGTGCATTTAATAGCATAAAGCTGAGACTGATTCTTATTATAAAATTGGCAGCTTTATACTGCTGAGAGGGGAGTGGGCCTCACACATTCTTCCTCTTTAGAATTTACCCATCCCCATGTACTTTTATTTTTGTCTGTTAGCCAGGATGTGGTATGTGTTTCAATGTTGCAGAATCTTAGGAGGGTTTTAAGTTTAGAAACCATAGATCTTTCATTTTCTATAGGACGAGTTGGCTTGCAGAAGATAATCCTGTGAAAATCTTAGAGCATCTCAATTACTGGTAGTATGGAAATGATGTACTTGATATCAGCAGGGTGCTCAGATCAAGAAATCAGTCATTTTCACTGTGCAAAGAAATGTTAATCTGCTTGATAATCTGTCTTGTTCCATTTTGGTAGGTATATATCATTCACTGTACACAACATCTAATTGTATTGCATGTGTTTTGAAGCCTGCATTAATATTGATTTGCTTTTATGTGAGTTCAGATGTTTGCTGCCTCATCTGAATATCATTTAAAGCTCCTGTCATCCAGGGGTGAGCTCTGAAGCAGCTGTATGGGGCTAAATTATTAAAAAATGGTGCAAAAATTTGTATCAAAAAACATCTTGCATTCAGCCATGGCAAGGATGCTCATGTGCTCTTTGAAGGCTGGTGATGGGCAGCTATGACCAGGACTGGCCATCACTTCAACACCTGAGAGATGAGGGGCTGTAGAAACCCCAGATCTCATGCTTCAGGGTTAGCCTTTTAATGGAACGTCTATGAGGCTTGAGGATGTTTTGGTTGTTGTTCTTTTCCCTTTTCTCTGGTTGGAGATGATGTAGGCACATGCCCTAATGGCAGTGGGCCTTGGAGTTTCTATTCTAAAGCAATTTAGGCTGTTGGTTGAATTTTCTCTTACAGAGCAGAATTCAATGGGGAATTTTGCCTTAGTGATGGCACAATTGCTTTCCAGAACCGATTGCAGGGCAACATAAGAATACACATCACCCCCTGTTCAGGTACTGAGCCTAAGCTAGCTGAAAACTTGCAATGCCATATGCTTCCTTTCTTTTCTAACAGGGACTCAAGTATAACTGGGTTCATATTAACACTGTCATGTTCTTCTGTGGTTGTATTTTGTGGAGGTGGCTCAGCTGGCTGAGAAAAGGTCTGGTACCCTTTGGTAAATTCTCACATGCTACTTCTCCACCCATATGTATAATGGAGTTTCTGTGATTAAAAAGCACAGAAAGTGGCTCTAAGTTCTCTTGAGAATGATATTGGTAGGTGAAACCTTGGCCCTATTGAGAGGATGGACCTTTTTAGGACTTTGCAGACACATAAATGTCATGTACTTGTAGGATTTTGGCCTCTGAGTGAACTGCTGATGGGATAGCCATGGAAGTGTGGATCCTAGGATTTTTGTGGTTGGTTTTTCTATCCTAGTTTTGAGCAGAAGACAGTTTCTATGACTTTGGTGATTGCTGGATATGATTTCAAATAGCATCAGTAGTTGGAATAGGAAGCTCTTTGTTGGGAGAGTGGGGCTAGCACAGACTACCGTCTCAACAGCATCGTACCAATGCAAAAGGCGAAACCAGCAGCCGGTCAGTAGATGCATCTGCCAAAGCACTGCAAAACTGACCTGGAAATCTGTGTCCACCAATTCTCATATCTAATAGGGCATCTACCCTCAATTTGTGTATAGTGCATGTGCACCCAGAAGGATGAAATAGATGTTGGTTTAAGCTGCAGTGCCTGATTTTGGATGCGATGATGGCAAATGGGAGTGTTCATCTCTGTTGCTCTAAAGAAAAGACAGTATTCCAGAAATGAATTTGGGAGTGGGGAAGCAGGAAAGAAACTGGGGAAAAATCTCAACTTAGCCTCTTGCTTAATAAGCAGACCTGTTATCATCCTTTCCTTTTTGTGCATCAGTTTCCACTGAGCATCATTATAATTGGGAATAAAGTTTCTTTAAAAATGTAAGGCATTTAGTGGGCCAGAGGAGAGAGATTTTCTGTCTTGGCAGATGAAGCATTTAGTTCAGGGGAATGACAATCTCCATCCTATAATTTATCTCTGTTTCTACAGCGTTCTGAAGACCTTGCCTATGTTTGGAAAGTGTGATTTCCAAGGAAGGCTGCTTCCAAGAACTAGGAGTTTTACCTTGTGGCAAAGCAAAGTGCTGATATGGCAGAATGTGTGAGAAATGGTGGGATGGCTGGGGTATGGTCACGATTCACCATTCCTTTGTTGGGGGATGGATGTTATTACAGGCAGAATTACAAGAAAGCATAGGGGAGGATTGTGGAGAGAAGTCAATGATGGAAACAGATGAGACATTAAAGGAGGAAAGAATGCAACACTTGTTTTTCTTTCTGTTTAACATTAACATGTTTATATATAGGCACAAGCTGTCTGAAGGAAATTGTTTAAAAATAACAAAACTCCAAAGTATGGCAATGACCTCACTTAATCAGCAGCCTGCCATGGGCCCACCAGCATGGGAGAGGGAGTTCTTATCGCTTAAATCACATGCATGTAACAGGAAGAAACTCCCAACACCAGGGTCAGGAAATGTTTCAAGGCACAGCTTATACCAGGAGGAAGGAAGACAGACACTCAAAAGTTTCTTAGTTACCCTTTTTGCTGGGAAATAAAACTAGGGTAGAGATATCCCAAGCAACAATAACATCATGAAATGTGCTGGGGGGTGGGGTCAGGGAGGAGAAGGCAGGCAGTTTCCCCTTCTGCTGCTTCACAAGCCCTCAGTGAATTATACTGTGCTGCTGTTTACACACAAAGTTTTCTCAAGCCAACATGAGTGGAACATCAAGAGTGGAATCATAAGATGCGTGTGGAAGGTTCAGGGGCACCAGAGATGTCAAAGGCTCAAAAAAGCATATGTCACATCCTTCCCATCAGGCTCTTATTGGAACAAGACAATCCCTTCAGTTTGCCTAAGAGAACCCGTATACACAATGACATTACAGACATACACATTGTGAGACTTACTGGCACAGGGGTGTAGCTGCTAACTTTGTTGCTTGTGTTGTCACTTTTTCTGTATTTAATACCCTTCAACCCTGGCTCAAAACAGTCCAATCCCGCTTACTCCTAGCTGTGCCAATGAGACACATCTGTCCTGCCCTGCAGCACCCTTGCTATTTTGGTCTCGACTTTAAATTCAGCTGTGCTCAACAGACTTCAATGCAGACCTGTTGCTAAGCAGGCCTTTCTCAAAAAGGACCCTGAGCTGTGTATGAAACTTTTGTACTGTGTTTATATGAGAAGTAAGAAAAATCAAGTACAAAGTCACCAAAATAATTTTTAGTTATGATCTTATTCATATTGGTTACCACAGGTGAAAGGTTTTTGCAGTAATTAGCTGTAGCAAATTCTTGCCCTTCTGCTTATTTGTTAATTGTTCCTTGAAACTGAAGCCATCATCAGTGAAGAGGTGGTTTAAAAGATTTTTGTCTGAAACTGTATGCATAGTCCCCCCGATTTCCTCAAGGAAACTGAGAAATTGTTATCCCAAAGAAAATAATTGGCAACTGAAAAAGATTCAAAGCAAACATGGTTGTATATTTGAAACAATTGTCATTAAAATGTGGTTAATGAAAAGAAAACTGACCTTGTTACTGTATCTTGAATTAATTCAGTTTGCTGATAGTGTGTGTTTCACTTCATCAATCCTGCAGAGGCAAAAGAGATGTGAAAGAACAAAGCTGCATCATATTATACATCACACATCATTAATTAAATTACCAGTTACTTTCTGACTCCAGAATTCTTTATGTTAGTGGTAATGTATGAAATAGGGAGGGCACAGCCTGCCTTTTCCTGATGCCAGGTTGAGTTACAGATCTCTCAGTCTTGGACATTAAGCCAGAGTGAGTCTTCTAGATGTCAGGTCCATTTAAGATAGTCTCCTCCCAGAAATTCTTTGAAGAGAGAAACTCAAAATGGTGAATTTGAATGGAAACTATTTCCAAGCAAATGGTTTGCTAGCTGATCCTCTCATTGATAATGATTTTTATCTAAAATTCAAGCATCATCTTTAGCCCTTATATCCAAGTATAAAACAAGCCCCTCTCTTTTTAACACAATCTGCTGATATTGATGAGATGACACAAGTTGTTAGGTTTTTTTTTAATGTATGCTGATTGTTCATATATTTCTTTATTTAACATACAAATCCCTGCTCTGCAAGTGCATCTTGGCAGGAAGCTAGAACTTTGTAGCATGAGAAGGCACAAAAATTCTGTTCTGACTTGTGAACCAAACATGTTTGATCTTGAAGGTGAAGAAAGGAGAACAAACGTTGGATGCTCAGATGCCATTTAGATGGAGTCATTTTTCTGCTCCTCCCCACCTTTTAACATAAAAGGGATGTGTGACTCCTGACCTGAGGGGTGACCTCAAGATTTTTGAAGCTGAAATGTTTAAAATGAGACCCTTAATGATGGCTAAGAGGAGAAGGCAACAGATTTGAGAAAAGGCTTGAATTTGGAGAAAGGTAGTGGCCAGGACATGACTGGCTAATTGAGTGCAGCTGCTCACTTTAAGCAGAGGAAGCACCTCAGGGTTCAGTCAAACCCCTTCATTACCCTATTTGAGCTGTTGCATCTCCCTGCTCTTCACTGGGTCAGTCCCATCTGTCACGCCCGCTGAGCTACAGACATATTTCAAGAAAAGATTTAGTTGAGAGAGAGGTGTTAACTATTTAGGGTTTTTGTTGTTTTTGTACTCCATGTAGTGACAGTTCTTTCTGTGTCATAAGCCTCTGTAGCACTGAGAATATGTAAGTATACATGGTGTGGAAAAAAAATGATTTGGTGCATTAACAGGACATAAGGAAGAAGCAGTAACACACGCTAGTATTGGTTTCCAATACTTTTTCTAAGAGACGCTTAAAAATCAAAGATTGATGACTTGTCATTAGCTTCTACTTTTTTTATGAGGGCTATGATGACATGATCATGGCATATAAGACTTATATAAGGGAATACCCCGGTGTCAAGATGCTTTATAGCCCATCAGGAATTTGTATTACTTTTGTCTGTATATGACTCTAAAGACAGCCTAAAATTAACGCAGCCACTGGCTCCTGCCTGTCCTCATTGACGCTCATTTCACTTTCTCATGGAAACCTTATGATTGAGCCTATTTCTGTCCACATATTTGAATAAAAAGCCAAACATAAGCATAGCCAATTTTTGGCTAAGTTTAAAAAATGTGACTCTTGTCTCTACCCAAGGTAAGGACTTCCTCCTGGCTATCTGATGATATTTGTATAGGTTAAACCACCAGCAGCTCTTTCATCTCATGAAATTGAGTAGACCAGCTTACCTAAACATGAGAAGAGTTGCCAAACTTCACCCCAAGATGTTAATAAGAATCCCTGACTACTTAGATAGCTAAGGATCTGGTGATAGGATCTGGAGCCTCTCATCATTCAATAATGGGACAAGAAACCAGAATGCAAAGCCCATAGTTACCGTCAAAGAGTTCAGAAATCCAGCATGAAATAAGAGTAGTAAATTTAGGGCCCTGACAGCTGTTACATTTATCATGTGATTAACTTGTTAATCTCACAATAAATTGTAATATGCCACATTCAACAAATTTATCTGGCTATCAAGTTGGAAACATCACATGCTTCCTTGACCTGTTTTTTACGTTGATTCATGTCTATACCCCAGACTAATAACTATGCTAATAGAATGTTCTTGTCATGGGAAGGTGGTCCCAGGAAGCTACATCAGTTTCAAGGTATAGTCGGTGGGCTAATTCTACTCTGACACACTTGCAATCCCACTGAATGCAGCTGACTTGTCTCAATGCATTCCTTTGCAAAGCAAAAATAGATAGGCTATCTTGGATAGCCATGTATTATCATAGCTCTATTTTTGGGACACCTGAATCTTGTTGTTTTATGGCTTCCAAATTATTATAAAGGGAGACTAAAAAACTCATTAGAATTGTCATTCAAGTTGGTAAATAATTGACTTTAAAAAACTATTAGGAAGGATTAATTTCATACACAAAGAAGTTGTTTTAAAAACACCTAGTGACATGTAGCACAGATGGAGAACGAGTTCTGTTGTGGTCCAGGTCAGAGGGGTGTTTTCAGTTGAGATGGGCAGAGTATAGGGGACAGTGGGCACATCTACATGTGCCCCTATGGTGCTATTGTTACTGTGCTGTCATTTAGTACTTCCTTTTGGAAGTACTGTACTAGTTCAATAACAGCCTGTACTGTGAAATGCTAGTGGCGCATAGTTATTTTTACCTGCTGCGTTGCTACGGCAATGTAGTGGCAATGTCATGGTTTTTGCCTGCAGACTCTATGTCGCCATAGTGTGTTGCTACAGCGATGTAGCATCACATGTAGATGTGCCCAGTAAGGCTGTGGAAAACAGCACCATTTTGTTTCAACTTCCTTTTTGCCATTTTGATGGGATAGTGTTTTGTTTTGAGGTTTGTTTCATTTCGAAGCGCTGCTCCGTATCGTTTCGTTTCATTGAAATTGTTTTGCTGTTTCGACATTTTGCCCATAGGCTATAATGGGGAAGCACAAAACTGCCCATGACATTGTCATTTTTTGGCAGATTTGAATGAAAACAGCAGGGATGGTAGTCCCTTCTGCAGGCATGAAGCCTGCCAAGCTTCAAGGAGATAGGTGAAGGGGTTTCTGGGAAGCTGCACCTTAAATTCTTGAAAGCAGAACTCGTGTCATTTGTAAGTGTGAAGGCACAGGGGGGTGAAAACTGCAGGCATGGTAACCTCTGCTGACCTTGACTTGTAAGATGTTGGGATGCCAGGAGCAGACAGCGGGGGAGCCATGAGGGGCCTGATCCTTGTTGTGGCAGTGCAGTGCAGCCCCTTCCCTGGTGTGCCAAGCAAAATGCCTTGTGCGCCACACTGGCACCTGTGCTAGGGGGTGCCTACCCCTGCTGTAAGGTACATAATAATGAGCATTATTGGGTGTATGTGAAAAGATCTCAAAGTACCTATATTCGGTTTTCTAAAATGACTTTGACATCAACTGTCATTGAGCATCAGTAGAACCTGGAGCAATGGCTCACATTATCTTGATTTCAGTGGGAGTTAAGTGCCTAAATTCCTTCGAAGATCTGGACTTAATTTCTCAAAAATGACTGCCTTATGACTGAGAATCCTGGTGTTTTAAAAAGAATAATTTTTAGAGAGGAGGGTTTTCCTCGCTTCTTGAAAATAAAAATTTTAAAAGATTTTTCAAATATGGCACCTAAACTCAGTAGTTATTTTAGAAAATCTTGGTCTTAGTATACACACAAATTTAGGCTCTCATCATAGAAGTGTATGAACATATTTAGATTTTTTTATCCACATTCTAGGTCCATTGAGGCCAGTTTCAGAGCTTTCAGGCCTATTTTCAACCACATATTGAAGACTACTTATGCTGTCTCTGAAATTGTGCATCTTTTACAACTCAATCAAGTGGTGAATGCAGAAGCCCAATCATCAAGACTCCTGGCAGAAGAGATCAAACAGGTTTTTGAACATCTCTCAAACAAATTCCTCAAGTGCAGATTCATTTCTCTAGTACATGTTCCCAGTGAAATTCTGAGCTTCACAGGAGATAGGGAAAAGCTCTCTTGGTTGTCATCCAACTTTTTTTTTTTTTAGGCAGTGTTAAATAGAGTATGTGTTTCAGTCTGGAAACTAAAGATTTGTCTTCACTTTTTTGCCTGTGTTTGTTCTCAATCTTTTTATACTACAGGCACCCCTCCATAAGTTTTCTGAATTGAGTGGCACCCAGTTAAAAAAAAAACTAATTGATAGATTACTGTGTTTACCTCCTTGCAGAGGGACCTGGCAGTGGGCATGGCGGAACAGCCAGGTGAGCCTGAGCCTGCTCTTATCTGCTTAGTTTACTTGCTGATCTCCTAACACCTCACATCACCCTTCAAAAAATCTAGAGGCACCCCAGATTGAGAATTGCTGCCTTAGGCTAATGTACTCTACCTATCCCAAAGCAAACGTTTTATCATGGAGTTAAGTTTTCCAAGGTTAACCCCAGGTTTGTTACCAGATTTGCCCATTACTTTGGGGGGTGCTCATTTATTAGGGATATGTTTCTAGGGTCTTGGTAATTCTGTCAATGTGCTGCTTGTGTTACCTGTGTTTCTATACCGAGCTCTATCTCCCTTCTGCAAGTCCTTACCCGCAATGGAGCCATCTTGCAGGACTCAGTTTCAGTGAGGCTGGGTTCCTCCAGTCACCAAATCAGTCATACACACAAACACACACAAATTAACATGACACACCTGACCTGGCCGGGTTGATCAGCATGGACAGACTGACACCCTCATATGCCAAGAATCAGTTCATCAGAGCAACAATAAACTGCAGTCAGACACAAGCACACAGGTGAACAGAATCCCTCTGAATCCGGCTGGGTGTCCAGCTGACACCCTCATGGGCCAGCATTCAGTTCATAAGGGCACGTCTGAGTTAAACTGGGTCAATCAGCCTGTACAAGCTGATCCCCTTATGTGTTTCAAGCTCAGCACGTCCCAATCTTTGGCCTCTTGATGAGCAGACCCCACAGTATTTTTAGGCTTCGCAGTGATCTTTAGCTTAGGTAAAAGAAGCGTTGCTGCGGAGCTCAGGAGGAAAGAGAAGCAGAGAAGGAAAAATATATGCAGTTACTACCAGTTTGACTATAAAAGTTATTTATAGCTAAGCATATGAAACATATAATGGTACTAGTAGTAATAGACATGCAAA
>NW_005843111.1:347504-350494 GCF_000455745.1 Alligator sinensis | reverse complement strand
GCAGATATACTGATGGGATATCTCATGGTTTCTTCAGAAACAATAGATAGCTTACAGCATCAGGATTTTGGATTTTTACTTGCTGTGAACAAGCCTCTGCTTCGCATGACTTTTCCAGATCTTACTATAGTCTTTTAACAGACTTAAGACCATTATTGGGGTTCTCATAACCTTTTTTGGAGAGGACTCCCACCAGTCGTCTCAGGAAAAGTATGGTAACACCTGTGATTAGGGCTCTAACGGGTTGGATGCTGTGATGAACCCCTTAAATATATATCCTCTATGAACATGTAATTTCTTCCATGTTTATACCATCCTGGAAACTTTATCTGCAAGTAGACGTGCCTGAGGTAAACACGTTGCCCTATGGCAATGTAGTGACATGCTATGTTGCCATACAGCGTGCTATGGCGACATACTAAACACATGCATCTACACATGTGTATCAGCTACACCACTGTAGTAACCACCCATACTGCACTGTGCACTAGTATTTCCAAAAGGAAGTACTAAAGCACGGTGCCCTAGCAACATTGCCATATGGCAGTGTGTAGACACGCCCCTCTTCTCTGGTCCCAGAATTCACTGCAGTCTCTGCTTCAGGCTTTCTGTTCTCCATCTCTCATGTAAATGAATGGTCATCTGGTTCCATCTCGGATGCAAATGAGACCTAGGGCAGTTGTTTCACTCTTGTCACCCTTATCTGGAGGGTCTTAGGTGTGTCTCTCACTGCATCTTAATCAGTTTCATTTAGGAAGAGGAGGGGAGGAAGGGGGAAATTCTTTGTGAGTCAGACAGACTGTATCCTGTGCCAGGGTTGCCCAAGGACACAGAGCTGAGACGTAACAGGTGGGAGAGAAAAGCAGGTTTTGGAAAGTTTGTTTCATGACAAAACTAAGGTGCCTTGTCTTCACTGTTATTACTTTAGTGGATGAAGTAGACAAGAATTCTCTTAAGATGGAGGTGGCTCCTGAAGAGATCCTGGTCTAGTTACAGGCTGGAGCAGGTACCTGCCTGTGGTTCCTGCAGCAGGCCAACATAATGAGTGGTCTCTAGACCCCGGTGCTCAATGCAGTCAGTTGGGTAGCAGTTCTCCAGCCCCCTGTACACCTCTCTGATGTTTGGGAGTATTCATAGCACAAACCCTCTTTCCAGCAGCCTTGGTTGTTGGCCATAACTGCTGCCACATGGTATAGGAGTGGCATGTGCTAGGGCCAAATGTAAGTCTTTATATCACCACCTGTGAGTACCCTCTTCTCTCTAGGTGAGTAATGACCACTGGCCACGTGGTATAGTGGTGTCAGACTCTAGCCAGAGTTGGGACTAGCCAGCAGGCCCAACTTGGCCTGAGGTGGTGCTGACAGGGTATTGAGCACTGATGGTCATTTAAGCTGGCAGTGCATTGAAGCCAAGGAGCCTCCCTTAAACCAATCGGAAGCGCTGAGCTTGGAGGTGTGTTGTCCATCTCATATGGATGTTAAGCACTGATGATCATTTGGAGCAGCGATGGTCAAGGCCCATAGGTCTCTGCTGCCATTCCTTAAGGCAGGGGCTGGTAATTGTTTTGGGCAGAGGGCCACTTATTGAGTTTTGGCAAGACATCGAGGGCCACATGACAGGCAGCCCAGGGCAGATAAATATCAATTTTCTAAATTTTTCAGGAGCCCCGTGGGCCGGATAGAATGGCCTGGTGGGCCACATTTTGCTCACCCCTGCCTTAAGGCCTTCAATCTGAAATGGAGACGAAGCTGTTGCTGTCAAGCTCATCTTGGGTGGCAAGCACTATGGTCACTTGAGGGGGGGGTATGCTCCCCTCTTAGGGTCATCTGTGTAGGGGGTGTCTGTACCTGAGCCTCAGGGGTGCTGTTCCAGCTCATTGCACAGGACCAGCATGTTGGCCATTTGAGGAATTCATGGTCTGCATAGACCACCATCCCCCTCTTAAGGCCCATGGGAGGGACAGACCTGACTGAAACCAAGCTAGAAGTGGTGCTGACTAGCTTGATGGACCATGGTTTGTTAAGCACCCTGCCTGCCTACCTTGGCATCAGGTTTTGAATCCAAGTTCAACTGTCCCCTCCTGTGCTGTTTTTCTCTATCCTGTCATTTCATGTCCAAGTTGCCCCCTCCTGCTTTGCTGTTTTTCTCTACAGCTGGGCAATCTTGTAATGATTAAAACAACCATGCAGTTGGCAAATGGCTGAAAAGGGATTCATGGCAGTCATGATCATGGCAGCCCAAGGCACAGAGCATGGCTGTTGCTATTGACCTGGTGAGGGGACTGCAGGTCCTTGACAACCTGGGCAATAGCAATCATCACCTGCTGGATTTCATTATCTAATGCAGGGCGTCTAGGGCTCACACCAAGGCTAAAGCCCTTGACTTCAGAAGGACCAACTTCAATGAGCTTAGGAGACTAGTGGGGGAGGCACTAAGGGCCCAGATGGTAGAGGAGATGGGAGTCCATGAGGATGGGCATACCTTAAGGGGGCGATCCTCCAGGCCCAAAGGATAACAGTCCCTGAGAGAAGCAAGGCGGGTAAGAGTGCTCTGAAACCCCCTTGGCTCAGCAAGGGCATTTAGCAATGCCTGAGGACTAAAAGGGGGGCATACAACCAGTGGAAGGGAGGAGCTATCACCAAGGAGGAGTACTCCTCCTTGGCCCGTGAGTGTAGGAGGGCTATTAGGAAGGCCAAGGCAGAGATGGAACTCAGGCTAGTGTCCAGGATTAAGGATGACAAAAAGTCCTTTTTCAAATACATTGGGAGCAAGAAGAGGGGACCAGGCAATGTAGGGCCCCTGCAAGACTCAAATGGTAATCTTGTGGCTATGTCAGACAAGAAAGCTGATATTTTTAACAGTTTATTTGCCTCTGTTTTCTTGAATAGGGACTGGGACATCTCACCTACCAGAGGTAGGGACAGTCTCAGGGATAGCTCTGTCAGGCCTTCAGTCAGTGCAGATGTAGTTAGGGATCTTCTGGAAGGGCT
>NW_005843111.1:340638-346112 GCF_000455745.1 Alligator sinensis | reverse complement strand
GATCTGTTCAGGTCCCTCCTGACCCTAGCTACTATGAAACTATGAAACAGAGTGGGGGACAGAGAGAAGCAGCGTTGCAGGGGGGAGACTGGGGGCTACAGGGGAGGAGTGGAAGGTCACGCAGAGGTCTCTTTCTCTGCCACCCTGCAGACTTGATTGAAAGGCAAGGGCCTTTTCCTCTCTCATTAAATGGGGCAAAAACCTTGTTTTCTAATTGAGTAAATACAGTAAATTGATGTGGAGGGTGCTCCTTTCCTCAGGGGTTTTTGGCATTCAGTGAAAGCGAGCCTTGCCATTTTCACGCTTGGCTTCCTGGAAGGAGGTGGCAGCGTAGGAGCCAGGGCTCTTCATTCATTGTTCTGCTGTGAGTTTAAGACATCTAAGAGGGGAGGAGGGGAAGGGCAGGGAATCCTGTCACCACACCTCTCTTCATATCCAGGCAGATCTGCTCTCATCCTGGTACAGCACAGAGAACTCTCTGTTGCCACCTATAAAAAAAAGAAAAGAAAAGAAAACCAATTTGTCCCCTGTCAAGCAAGAAGAGGTCTTAACTGGCATTGTGCTACTGCATCCCAGACACTGTCACCTGGAGGACAATGGGAGGAAGATGGACAAGAAAGGTTAGGGAATGAAACAGCAAATTTAGGATTGCCTATCTGTCCAGGTCCATGCTAGCCATGACATTTCTAGGCCAGGTGCAGTCACTGAAGGCAAATGTCTCATATGATAATTAGAAATGCAAAGCTCTAGAACTTTTGCTGCAGAGATTATGCCTTTTATTAGACCACCTAAGAAATCGCAGAAAAAAAATTTTTTCTGCAAGCTTTCAGGCACACACGCCCTTCCTCAGGCTCAGGGAAAATTAAAGATGGTAAAAAGTTCCCATAAGTAGAAGAAGGGCATTTGTGCCCAAAAGCTTGCAGAAAAAGATATTTTTTTTGTGATTCCTTAGTTGGTCTAATAAAAGGTATCATCTCTGATGGAAGGAACCCACAGCAATCTCTCTGCCCCTTGCTGAACAGTGATAGTCAGCAGGGCAGTTGAGGCTCAGCAGGATGCTTCCAAGGGGATGCTTCTGCACACACCCTGTCTTCCCCCAATTTTCAGAACTACCCTGAGGCAGGGAGGAGTGGAAATAAGGCATCTCTGACACACTCTCCCTTGTCTGTAGGATGAATGGACAAATAACAAACTCTCCTTTCTATTACAAATTCCTGAATTGCAGGCAGCTGGTTCCTATGGCCCTGGTTCATACCTAGCACTGTGTCTGGTATGCCAAGGCTGCTTCTTATCACTTTTTCCACATCTTATCATTTCTGACACATCAGTTTTCATGTCTTCTTCCAGACAACACAAGTGCAGCCTGCAGCAGGCAAGTCTTTGCTAAAACCTGAGAGCAGAGTAGGAAGCTTCTGGACAGACCTACCCCTTGTGTTCAGGTCAGAACTGTTTAACAAGACAGCAACATTAATTTGCTCATGTCATCTACTGCTTTGTAACCCAGACTGAAGTTTTCCTGAATATGCTACATAGGCTTCTTGAAATTCTGGAAGCTGTAATGGAAACAATGCACAGTCTTTAAGGGAGACTGAGATATATTATATAACATATTAACCACTGACTTTACTATGATACAAGAGAAGAACAATTCGTTAAAGTCAGGATTCGAAACCCTGTGCAGTCAATAGAAAGATTTCCATTGATTTCAGTGAGTGCTGAATCAGACCCTAACTGTTTGCGAATCTGAAATATATTGAAATAACAGACAGACAACAAGCAGCAGCTGCCAACTTTGCAACATCTGAGGGAATTCAGATCCCATTAAAAATCACTGAAAATCCCTAGATCCAAGGGTCCATTCTGTGACAGTTATTTGTGTATTGTAATTTAAAATGCTTTGGGAAGGCACAATACAATTTACATTGTAGACTAGTGTAGCCAAGTGATTTTTTTATGTCCAAGAGCATCTTTTAGCTGCCTATCGCATTAAGGCAAATTGCCGCAACTTTCCTTTGAAAAAAGTGGCTCAAATAATGTTACTATGGTAAAAATCTTTGCTTTAAGAAACATCCATCAGGGTATGACTGTTTACCTGAAGGGTTTTACTCGAAAGCAATGTGTATGTGGGCGACAATTAGGTTAGAATGACCTCCCTGCTCTTAAGTACACATTTAAAGAAGTCACTAAGAGTGATACAGGCATTGACAGCTAGTGTAAATCTAGCAGCATAATTGTGGTACATGAGGCATCTATGAAAGACTGAATTGATCCTGAGAAATCTCAGGACATATCTTGGTCTCAAGATCACTGATCATCCAATGAGAGATCTTTTGCTTGTGAGATAATACATTCAGTCTAATATTTACTTGGATTGGTATGGGTGTCATTTTGCAAACACTGCTCTGAATGATTCAAGTCTAACAAAGTCCATTAGCAGGCTTCTTTATGCAACTAAATTTTGCTTTCCCCTTCTCCCCCAGCCCACCTTGATCCTGTATTTGAGTACAGCTCTCCAGCTCTGTGTGTCAGTATGTTGGCTACAGATGTCCAGTAGGTTACTTCTTGCATGACTAACTGAGCCTTTGGTCTGCTGACCCTGAACCCAGTTTTCTGGATCAGAGCCAGCACCCTCCCGGTACGTTCCTTCACCTCCTGCTCCGGATCTCCCCATACCAATATGTCATCTATGTAAGAGACCACCCGTTCCTGATCGGGTCCAGCTAAACTCTGGAGCATGGATACAACATGGTGGTGGGCTATAGCTGGGGCATTGTGAAACCCCTGTGGGACCTGGGTAAAGGTGTACTGTTTCCCTTTAAAGGTGAAAGGGAATCGGCTCCATGACCCGGGGTGCAGGGGGATTGCAAAGAAGCAGTTGGCTAGGTCTATTACAGAAAGCCATCGGGGACTCTCTTGTACCCTGCTAAGCATGGCAGGCATGTTAGCCACTATAAGAGCCATGGGGCAAGTCCCCTTGTTAATGGCTCTATAGTCAACAGTTAGCCTCCATGATACCCGGTCTGCTCTTTTAGGACGGGCCATATGGGGGAATTAAATTCTGAATTGGTTTCAATCAACACTCCCTGCTGCAGTAGGTCTGTGATAATTAACTGTATGGCTTCCTCTGCTTGCTTGGGGAAGCTATACTGTATTTGAGGAGGCACTGGATCCCCTATGATCTTAATGCAGGCGTTGATCCGGCCACAGTCACTTTTACTCCTAGCCCATACATTAGGGAACTGCTGCACCCACTCATCCCCCGAGTCAAAGTCAATGGCTCCAACCCCCTTACACCGTTCCCACCTCCAATATGGGTTTGTCTCACAAGGCTCCCAGGGGTCAGCTGTCTGTGCTCACCATACAACTCTGTTGGCTAGATCCAGGATCCAGCCTTCCCGGTTGAACAAGGTGGCTCCCAGAATCAACTGTTCAGTGGAGCCCTCTTGTTGAACTCCATCTATATTAATCTCTTGGGGCTCCTCTGGGAATTAGATGCAGGTGGTTACCCCTGTGCACACCACCCCGGTGGACTCCTGCCCTGTAAAGGACTGGAGTGTAATTCGATCCGTTTCAAATTGCTTCAGGTCCCGTTTCCTCCCAAATACATTTAGCGCAGCTCCAGTGTCCAGGAGCGCACTGGTATGCCCTTGAGTTCCCACCGTAACGGGTATTCGAGGTCTCCCTCCTGGATTCCAATCGAAGGTCCCCAATTTCTCCCATGAGCCAGGGCTTTGCTCAGGGGTCCAATTACGGGGGCTCCGTCAGTGCTCCTTGGAGACCGGGGCTGAGGCTGCTACCCTGTTAGAATGGGGAGGTGCTGCTCCCTCCCCAGTCAGATCTGCCATTCGGATAAGCAGCTTGGCTAGAGGCTTTCCATGCCATTTCCCTTTCAGTTCCCCATGCTGAATTAAAAACTTCCACACTGCTGACCGAATCCCGTTTTCCCCCTCTCTTTCCTTTGATACCCTCGGGTTAACCCAGTGTGGGCTGGGGCGATAATTTGGACCCCCAACCCCTCCTATCAGTTTTGGGGTATGCACTTCCATTAGAATAGGTAACCATATAATTCGGTGTGTCATTAAGTTTTTCTCTGAACTGGGTGGCTGCAATCGCCCCCCCCTTGATGTCCAATTAACCTCTCTGCATCCTGAGCCCGGGCTAGGACTTCTCCCAGCACATATCTCCCAGTCTCTCGGAGTGGCCCCATCAGTCCAATTATGGACTGATGCATGCCTTCCTGTACCTCCTTCCAAAACCCAGGAGGGTAATCTATACTTCTTGTGTCCGATGTCCTTTTGTTCTCCTTGTCTAGGGGCAGAACCGTCCCTGACAGCAATCCCAACATAACTCACCAGATCACATAGTCCCTAACAGGTTCCCCAGGTGTTTGGTGGCTAGCCCCAAACTGTCCCTTAAATGTCTTTCTCCCCAAACCGATCCCCAAACCCACTATGCTCCTGAGAATATTGTCTCCCCGAAAGCTGTCCTCCTGATCCATAGCTGCCTGAATCTCTGGGGTGGCGCAAGCCCTTAGTAGGCGGTGCTATTCCCAGACACTCAGGGTTTCACACTCCACTACGTTGAGGGATTTCTGCAACCACTGTCCCAAATTCCTAACATTAGCAGATCCCAGGGTCTTGCCCAGGGCTGCTAGATCAGCTCCACTGAGGGGGACCGTTACCTGTGTGGTTTCTGTGGGTTTTCCCTGAGCATCCCGAGTGACTGAGGTCCGCGTGATTGCGCTCACCTCGGGCACCAGGGTCCTTTCCTGATCTGACTTAGGGTCCCCACCCCAAATCTCTCCTGGATTGAAGGGGATGTCTGGATCCCTGGCTTGGTCTCCCCGGATGACAGCTGCTACTTGCAGGCTGCGCTCCTGGAGTTCGTTTTTCAAATGGTTAATGTTATTTAGACAGGGGCCATGGTTGACTTTGGCTCCCTTCTCGGCTTGGTCTTTAGCCATTGTCTTTACCAATTTTTGCAAGGCTTCTCGACTAGCCTTTTCTTGGTCCAGTAATTCCAATTGTCAGGCATTGTCTTGATTTATTTTTCTCAAATGCTCATTTTCATTTTCCAAGTTCTGAGACAACCCATTTAGAATCTGATTACTGGTTTCCAACTGGACACATCTATCTTTCAGAATTTGGATTAGCTCCTCCTTTTCCTCAATTTCAGAGGCTCGCTGAGCTTTTTCCTCAACTGCTGTTTTTACAGCATGCCATAGCAGCCAGACCAAGGCACTGTGTTGCCTTTGAACCGAGGGTTTTTCACAAAGGCAAAATCTTTCAAATTGGGATTCAATGTCCCCTATGGAAAAGCCTGAGGTGTACATATCCTCCCTCCATGGGCTGGGTCCACCCTTCAGAATCTCCCTATGGAGAGGGGAAATTTCCTCCCTCCATACCCACTTATCTTCTTGGCCTCCTGCTCCAATCTTAGGGTTTTTTTTCCTAAACAAAGACATTTTCCTCAAC
>NW_005843111.1:337423-340285 GCF_000455745.1 Alligator sinensis | reverse complement strand
GTTTATTAGGTGGATTGAAACACTGTAATGAAGTTAAATCATAAACCTTGGGGCTGGCCCCCCCCGCCCCCACACACACATGCACACACACAGTAGCAAGCTACAAGAGTCGGGTATACCTATCCTACAAGCGCTGGAGTCTGCCGTTGATGGCCAGTCGAGGCTTCTTTCAGCCTGGTGTTATCCTCTAGAAGGGGGTTGCTGGCTGGTCCTTCTGGCTGGACAGGTTGGGTGCTGGTCAAGTTGGAGATCAAGAGGGCGCCACAGAGGGTCACTTTTCACTGCTTTTTTTATCTGTCCTTGGCAGACTTTGGTGACTCCCCAGTTTTCAGGTTTGCCCAATCCAGGGGTTGTTGACCCTTGTGGGACTTCCCCCCTCAGTGGCTACTTTCCGTTGATGAATTTTGAATAGGGCTCTGGGAGCGGTTGATCTGGAGATATTCAGCCCAAAAGTTGGTCCCCGGCGTTGATTAACTCAGGCCAGGGCTTCTAGCTCTTGATCAGTGACGTTTAGAGATGTCCCGGTTGTTACATTGTCTTCTATTGATTTCTTCCGTTGGTTGATCTGCGGTTTCCCTAGGTGTTAATTGCTGTCTGCTACTGTGTTACACATTCAATCACTGATTCACTCACTCTTTCAGGGGCCCGCCTGATACAGGGAAGCAGCAGTTTGACTCCTGTCCTTGTTAACATTGTTACTAAACACATTTACAGTTGAAAGTTGAAAGGTGAGGAGTATAAAATTTAAGCTACAAATGCCATGGCACACAAATAGATAAAAATACCAAAATACACGGGGAGATACAAAATGCACACACACAAATTTTAAAACACAATTCCTTATCTTATAGTGAAAGAAAGAGGAAGGAAGCAAAGGTAGAAGAGGAAAAACATATTCAAAGAGGGGAGAGCAAATGCAGGCAAGAGGAAAAAGGGGCTTCTACAAGTGCACTGTATTGTTTAGAAGTTTGGAGTGGACATGAGAAGACCTGAATTCTGTTTCAATTTTGCCACTGGTGGACCATAAGCTCAATGGATAGGGACCTTGGATAGGTAATAAGACACTGCTTGTTATAGACTTCCCAAGGGGGTGGTGCAGTCCTCAACCTTGGAAGTCTTCAAGAGGAGAATGAACAAACACCTTGCTGGGATCATTAGATCTCAACGGTATTCCTGCCCAGAGTAGGGGATTTGGACTCTATGATCTTCCAAGGTCCCTTCCAGCCCTTAATTTCTATGATGTTATGATTCTATACAATATACAAAGGAATCTCAGGAGGTTCAGCAAGGACAAGTGTAAAGTCCTGCCCTTAGGACCATGAACAACGTGTGCACCTGGCAGCTGGGGGGCACAGGTGCTCTGGTGGCGGTGGGAGCGTGAAGGAGGTAAGTGCGGAGCTCCTGCAGATGCTACTGGCACTGTTGGCAGCAGGGGGGCAGCAGTGAGTGCCAACGAGAGGTCAGCAACCACCCGCAGGCACTGTCGGCAGTGCCTTTTTGTAGGGGGTGCACTGCCACGCACAGGCGGTGCACCCCCTATGCGTCACCCCTGCTTAGGACAGAACAGTCCCATGCACCAGTACACGCTGGGGGCTGACTGGCTGGGGAGGAGCTCTGCAGAAAAGGCCCTGGGAGTTACAGTGGACAATAAGCTGAATATGAGCTGACAGTGTGCCCTTGTTGCCAAGAAGGCTAACAGCATACTGAGCTGCATTGTTACGTGTGTTGCTAGCAGGTCAAGGGAAGTGATTATTCCCCTCTATTCAGCACTGGTGAGGCCACATTTGGAGTACTGTGTTCGGTTTTGAGGCCCCCACTACAGAAAGGATGTAGGCAAATTGGAGAGAATCCAGTGGAGGGCAACGAAGATGGTGTGGGGGCTGGGGCACATGACTTCTGAGGAGAGGATGAGGGAATTGGGCTTATTTAGTCTAATGAAGAGAAGACTGAGAGGGGACTTTATAGCAGTCTTTAACCACGTGAAGGGGTATTTGAAAGAGGTTGGAGCTAGACAGTTTTCAGTGGTGGCAGATGACTGAACAAGAAGCAACAGTCTCAAGTTGCAGCAAGGGAAGTTTAAGTTAGGTATTAGGAAGAATTTTTTCATTAGAAGGGTAGTGAAATACTGGGACAGGTTACTCAGAGAGGTTGTGGACTCTTCATCCTTGGTGGCTTTTAAGACCTGGCTTTACAAAGCCTTGGTTGGGATGATCTAGTTGGGGATGGTCCTACTTTGTTTGTAAGCTACTAACTGAACTTCTTTCAGACACGGAACTAAAACCGGCAGCATAGCGGCTGCTGCTGCTGCAATGGAGGAGATTGACCTGAATTTCCTTCTCATCATCTTTTAACAAATGAAAGTATTTAGTCAGAGCTAATGAGCATGTCTGAGCAGTAGGGGTCTCAGGACAATGCACTGATCTCTCATTCAGTGACCACAAACTCTTGAAGGTCCTTGTGTTACTGTCTTCAGCCAACACCACCCTCTCTGTTAACTGCAGTTTGACTAGATTTAATTTTTTGTGAGCATTGCTTTAATGGTGCCAGAGAACCCTTCCATGGATTTTTATAGTACTATCATGGGATTCTGATAGACAGACATGCAGGTCCCTGCCTCACTCATGGTGCTTTACATAAAGTGCCATGAGTTAGAGCTGTCCACCTGACCCATGAGTTAGATCTTCTTGGGTTGGTGGGGGAGGATCAAGCTTCACTTTGGAGCCAATCAAGCCTGAGGAGCCTGCCGGCAGCCTCTGTCCCCTAGCTCCACCCTCCTTCCCAACTCTGGTGCTGTCTGCACGAAGGAAAAGGAGAAGTGAGCTGTGGGTTGGAGTTTGCCTGGCCTGAGTTGAGGAGGCTGGG
>NW_005843111.1:335908-337392 GCF_000455745.1 Alligator sinensis | reverse complement strand
GTGGGGTTTTCCTTGGGGGGGGGGGGGGGGGGGGGGGGGGGGGGGGGCATAAGGGGGCTCCAATCCACTCACTCCCCCCACCCCCAAGCTCAGGAGGAGCAAACCCCAGCCCACAGTTCACTCCCCTTCCCCTCTCCCTTCCTGCAGACAGCATTGGGAGCAGGACTGAGCTGATGCAGCCCAGCCCCAATCATGCAATGTGTTGACCTCAGAGAGCAGACGTTCTCTAAGTCACTCCAAAGTGGAGTGCTTTCATCTGATCCTTCACTAGATAAGGGTTAATTTGTTGCACAATGGGCTACTTTTAAAGTGCTCTGAAGCTGTGCACATGTGGCACAGCACAGCTGGGGAGTGCTTTCAGGGTTCTGATTGCATGACAAATGTAACTTCTGTCCATGCCCATGCATATGACTTATCCATTCAGCCACTGTCTTTATTTTGTGTGTCACCAGCACTAACCATCAACGTGATGGTGGCATAAACAGTTCTGATGGGAGGGGTTTCCATTCCTCTCTCTTTTCTTTTTTTGTGCTAAATTTGGAGGTCTAGAAAAATAGTTCATAATTGCTGGTTGGTGGAAAACAAAATTTATCTGATGTGCTTTCTGAGCTCTTGTTTGCATACACTTAGGCCATGGTTTGCTTAATTTTGGTCTTGCCATTTCAAGTGTAATAGAGGCTGTTTGTCATGCTCTGTCTGCACTCCAGTAAGCTGGCTTCTTGTGTGGTGTGATTGGCATGGAGATAATAAATGACCTGAGGTGGTGGGGCCGCCTGCAGCTAGGGAAGAGGAGGCGAATGTATATACAGCTAACTGACTGTTAGATATGTGGGAGGGTATAAAAGGCAACCTTGTCTTACTGAGACTTATAAAAATGATGTAAAATATATTTAATGGAGGGCTGAAGCTTCGTGTAGCATTCACATGATCTAGTTTGCCATATATTGGCTTAATTGTACTCCTTTCTTTCTTTTTTTGTCTTTCCACCACTCACTGGTTACCCTGACCATTAAATGGAAAAGTGTGGCTGCAGTTTTGTCATGTCTGCCTGTTGTTAGGCTAGTGAGGATGAGACAAAAAAAAAACCCAAGTCTGTTGTCCCCTCCAGTGCTAAGAACTTCCCCCACTGTGTGTTTTTATTAGCCAGGGAATATGTCATTCTTGATGATTTGCTTCAAGGCTCTTTGTCTGGCTTCTTGCTTCTGATTCACTAGCTATGACACACTGACCTCTGTGTTGGAGGAAACAGTAGAAGAATTGTCCAGTTGCTTATAACAGCTTTTTATTGCTGGCATAAGTTTAAATAATTTAAAGCAGTGAATAAACATGCAAATAAATCAAATTATTTTGAACTCTAGAGCTGCCTTGGTGGGATTAAGAATACCAGCGAATAAGATCTAATATGCTGGTACCTATATGTTTCATAGTTTCATAGTTGGTAGGGTCGGAAGGGACCTGAGGAGATCATCTAGTCCGACCCCCTG
>NW_005843111.1:301106-334104 GCF_000455745.1 Alligator sinensis | reverse complement strand
CCTCCTGGACACTCAACTCCCTCCAGCTCTGGGACCTCAGTGCTTCCCCCACTAGTCTTCTTACCTCATTAAAGTCCACCCTCCTGAAGTCGAGGGCTGCTGCCTTGCTGGAGGCTTTCGCCACCTTGCGCTGGATGGTGAATTCCAGCAGATGATGATCGCTATCGCCTAGGGGGTCGAGCACCCGCAGATCCCATACCAGCTCGTTGCCCGTGGCCAGGACCAAATCCAACAAGGCATTTCCTCTGGTGGGGCTGTGTACCTTCTGGGTTAGATGAAGGTCCTGTATGTCAGTTAAGAACCTGCGTGAGCGGTCAGACCTGGCTGTCTGCTCCTCCCAGCAGATGTCTGGTGAGTTTAGGTCACCCATGACAACTACATCCTTGGACCTAACTATCTCCGTGAGCTGATTTAAGAATTCCTGGTCTCGATCTTCCCCTTGGTTGGGTGGTCTGTAGTAGACCCCCACCGTTAAGTCCCTTTCTCCCCAACCCCCTTGTACTTTAACCCAGAGCACTTCTGTTTGCTCCTCCTCTGACCCAGTGATACACATTGTGGATGTGTGTTGCTCCTTGACATATAGCGCCACACCCCCACCATTCCTACCTGTCCTATCTTTCCTGGAGAGCCTGTAGCCCTTGATATTCACTGCCCAGTCATGCGTTGGGTCCCACCACATTTCAGTGAGCCCCACTATGTCTGGGTTGGTGCTGGCTAGCAGGAGGACTAGTTCCTCCTGCTTGTTCCCCATGCTGCAGGCATTAGTATAGAGGCAT
This sequence comes from Alligator sinensis, assembly GCF_000455745.1. Lineage (NCBI taxonomy): Eukaryota > Metazoa > Chordata > Crocodylia > Alligatoridae > Alligator > Alligator sinensis. The sequence goes on along the minus strand of NW_005843111.1, from coordinate 333,328 downwards.
TTGAGGCCTCCTGAGGATGAATGGACTGCCCCCCTAATCCTAGTGGTACCCAGGCTCATGTCACTTACCTGATTACCTGTTTCTCTTGTCATTGGTTTAGGCTGGGCTGCTCCTGCAGGCGATGCTTGGCTTGCTTGTCTGAGGCTTTCTCTGCCCAGGTCTTCCCCTTCCCCCAACAAGCCTAGTTTAAAGCCCGCCGGAGGAGATCCGCCAACCTAGAAGAGAAAACACGCTTACCTTTCCATGTAGACAGATGGATATTTACAACATGGAAGAGAATTATGCTGGTGAGTGTAAATAAAATACATTTTTACTTATCGCTTGATTAAAAAAAGTAATTTGACTTTTACTTTTCAGCATTATCATCTGTGTACAGTGCAGTAATTGCTCCAGGAGACCTGGATGATTGAGACTAAAAGTAGGCATTTGAATGATAAAGTTAAATAACATTTGAAGTATGCAGTTAAATGAAAAAATGAAACAGCCCCTTGGGCTGCTGACTGAAAGTGTCTACCATGTGATTTGCTATCAGTATTATTATTTATTTCTTTATAGTAGCACTTGGATGCCGCAACTGAGATCAGGGTCCCATTGAACCAGATGCTACACATCTACATAGCGAGAGACAGTGTCTGACCCAAAGAGTTTACAGTTTTATACACAAGACAGAAAAAATGCGAGAGAGAGAGAGAAAGAGAGAGAGGAAAAGATTTGTTCAAGTTTACACAGTAGACTAGTGCTGGAGCTGGGAATGAAGCTGAGATCTCTTGCTTCCAGTTGATGGCTGTTCTGTTGGTAGAACAAGTCCATGCCCTACATAAAGTTTCTAAAGCTAGTTGCAAAATATCCTAATCCACAAATTCAGTGACATTCTTCATCATAATAAAGAATTTCTACAAATGTAAGACAAATTTTCTTGTTACCTTTGTGAAGCATGCATCCTGTGTTTTGACTAGCTCTATCATTCCCCAGATATATTGCATTCTCTCTATGAAGGAATGTCCAGTTGGGGACCTAAAGGCATTTCTACACATGGTCATTTAATAAAGATTATCCCATTTCAAGCTGCCTTAGGGGTGCGGGTCTACATGTGTGTACCCTTAAGGCAGCTTAAAAATGGTGATTTTAGGTTATGTAAGCCTAAATTTGATACCATCCCAAACCAAGTATCAAATTTTAGAGGGACTAATTAATGTGGATTAATGTATGTGAAGATGCGCTACTCCACATTAACACAGGGAATTTAGTCCTGGGTCTGCCCAGCCACAAGGGAGCTGACTGGAGCCCAGCCCCAGGGCTCCTGGCTAGTCACTTCTCTTCCCCCATGCCTGGGCTGCTCTCTATATAGCTTGTAAGGGAGATTTTTATTGTGGGTGGGTGGGGAGGGTGGTGGAGGGGGTACTGTTTGTTGAGGGGGGGGGGGGAGGAATGAGGGTGGGTGTTGTGAGGGTAATAAGGTTCTTTTGTTTCAAGCATGTGAATGTCCTGAGATTGGTGCTGAGGGTGGGCAGGGGATAGGGGGGTATGGGCAGCAGGGAAGGAGGGGTGGAGCAGGGAGTGCAGGAAGAGGAGGTCAGGCAGGGCCTCCTGCATCCAGTGCCCTGGTCCCTGCTAGTGGGTGCCCGGTTCTCCTGGGTCCTGGGCAGGGGGGGCGGGGCTGCTGGGGCCAGCACCATGGTCAGCAGGAGCACAGGCTGCTGGTCGTCTCTGGCAGGGACCAGGTTGGGGCAACAGGGAGCTGGGCATTGCTGGCAGGGGCAGAGGCAGCCCCTTTCCCATGGATGCAGGGTGAGCAAGTAAGGAGCTGCTGTGTATTGCCCCTGTACTGGGCACACAGCTCCTGGGCAGGGAAGGGACTGGCCAGGGATCAAAGGGTGGGGGTGTATTTCCAAGATGGTTGCAAAATGCTGGCAGCTGGCTCTGGCTTCAGCATGACTGCCAAGTGATGGCAGCTATGTGTCCGGAAGCTGGAGCTTCTCCTGGTGGCAATAGGGGCACATAGCAGGGCTGAAGCAATTTGGGACTAAAGTTATTCCCAAATCCCACACTGTGTCGGCACCTGCCAAAACCCACTTAATCTGCATTAGTTTAATGCACATTAAATTTAAGATGGCTTAAATTCATGCACAGATGTGCCCTGAATGTCTTTGCTTATAGAGGTCACCTAGATATGGAAAAAACCAAAACACCATTGAGAATATTATTTGTGAAACTTTAAAATGAATGGGGACTAAGAAAAGTTATGGTTAATACAGAGCTGTGTCCAGAACAATCTGGTCCATGATTTGTGTGTTGTTAGATGCAGAAAATGTGCTTTGCAGTAAACAACACTTTAGTGCCCAAAGACCAGATGTGGGTTTCTGGATCTTTATTTCTAGTAAGAAAGATACTAGGAAGATACGTTTTTTTTGACACCAGCATGAGATCTTGATTAACAAGAGTTTTCCAGTGTACTTTAAGGGCTTGGGCCATGCGTAAATAATAAAAAAAAAATGTCTCTTCTCTAGGATGGTAAAAAGACTGGAGATGGGAGTCTGGCCTGGTCGTGCCAGATTGACCTATGTGAAGGTGGTCCTCAAATAACATCCTGGAGTTTACATTATCCTGCATACTCCCCATCCTGTGTCTTTCTCTTTCTTGGAATTGGTGTATACGCATGTGGCAGGCTTGCTGGTAGCAGCCCGGCTCACCAGTTTGAGCCAGAAGGCTCAGAGTGATTGGTGAGGGCATTTCCCTTCCCCCACCAATCAGGAAAGGGAAGGAGAGAGGCTTGCATCACCCCAACCTAGGGGCAAGGTGAAGAGGAGGACCTGAGGAGGAACTAACCCATCAGGCTTTCCTATTGATCCGCTCCCTATCTGGGGGCAGAACCTTCTGAAGGAATAAAAAGGCAGCGTGCCCAGCACATGGGCAGCTTTGACGAGGGATGGTAAAGAAGGGCTGAGAACAGCTGGTTGAGCTGACCAGCAGGGCAGAGCAGTTGCCCCAGAAGCACTCTGAAGATGCCATTGCCAAACGGGGAGTGGTAGGCGGCTGCATCTCTGCCCTGTCGCGGAGGTAGCCATGGCGATAGTGCATAGGTCAGTGCATGGAGGGTCCAGGAGAGGAGGGGACCCCAGCAGCTGCACGAGGCAGCGCGGGTCTCCAAACCCTGCGTGAGGCAGGAGCAGGGCCATTGGTGCACAGAGCAGTGTACAAGGCCGTAGAGCGGAGGAACCACAGCCACTGCGTGAGACAGCGTGGGTCTTCAACCCTGCATGAGGCAGGAGAATGGCCACTGGTGCATGGATTGGTGCACAGGGCCATAGAATGGATGAGACGCCAAGGGCTACCTGAGGTAGTTTGAGTCCCTTTCTCCCTACCATCACCTGCATGAGGCAGGTGCCCCTTCGGAGCACAGGGTGGTGCATGGGGTGGAGAGTTGCTGACAGGCTAGGGAGTCGCATGAGGTAACTCGGGCCTTCCTGCAGTGGCGGCACGGGTTGACCACCCTGGGGAGGGGGGGGATGCCTTGGTTTTACAATATGCTGCTGTAGACGAGACAGCCCATCAAGTGTGGGAGTCATGAGTCACCCAGGGAAGGGGAGTCCCACAGGGGAGGAGGCCCTTCCACACTATGAGCAGCTGAGGGGAAGCCCCTTACGGGAGGGGACAATTCACCCTGGGATATAGCAAGGGATCCAGGGATTTTGTTTGTTAAGGGGGTTCCCAGGTTAAGAGCCCTGCCAGCTAAGTATGCCCAGCGAGGGTAAGGATGTCCTGTTTGGGGATGGAGTCCCCTTCCTGGGTTGTCATTTTTTCCTTGGGCACAGCTGCTGTGCCACTGTTGGGTCCTGTTTGTTTTTTCTATGTTACTGGGATTTTTTTTGTAGCCCTGAGTCTTTATTATTGTATTAGAAGAGGGTTTTAAGCTGTCTTGTATTAGTATTTATTGTATTGATTAATTGATCCATAGGTGTCTTATGTGGTGTAACATTAGTGTGTGTGTGTGTGTGTGTGTGTGTGTGTGTGTAGCCCTAACATTGTTAGGTATTTGTGTCATTAGTTTATATCAGTTAACATTGGGTATATATATGTTGTATTTGATGTAAACTTTTTGTGAATGTTCCATTATTGTCCTATCACTGCCAGCTGTTTTTGTTTTTGGTCCGTTAGCTAACCTCTGTTTTATTACTGAGCGCCCCTTCCCCCTCAGGCCTGGAGGGCTCTGAATGAGGGGCAAGGGCTACAGTCTAACCCGAAGGCCACAGGGAGCTAAGGCTTTGCTTGAGGTCGGGGTTAATTAGAGTTTTGTTCAGGTAAATTCATATCTGTAACTTATATATATGTACATATATATGCATGTAAGTTTGTGATTATAAGTTATATATTATTTTATAATATTAAACCTGTATATAGTTAAGATTCACGGAGTGTCCTGGCTGTCTGCTCTGTAGGAAAAGGAAGTGAGCTGCATACAGTTAGGCAGCCATGCTTCCCACAGCATACCTACACCCGCTGACATCCCTTTGAGAGGGGGGTACCTTTCTGCAGACCACCCGGGTTACATGCAGGACTCACACTTGTAGAAATGGTTGGTTTTGAAATGTTGTTTTTCTTGACAGTTGTTTGTTCACAGAACTAAGAAAGGTAATGCAGACACTTAACCGTTTTAGGAAAACCACTTATAAGCCTATGGAAAATGTGACTTGCATCAATGAAAATATTCATTGAGTCAACAGCATGGGTGGAGACTTAGAGAGAACTGATTTGGATCTTGAGTATTTTAAAGAGGACCACCATTTTCTCAGTAAATATTGGTGGCAGTGCTTCTGCTGTTCCAGAGCAAATATCAGTGTAACAATGCTTTTAAAAGCAGCCACATTATTAGTGCCATAGCCCTGTGCAGTGGGAAGGGTTGAAGGGATCTGCGCCTGCAAGCTATTCCTCCTTTTTACCTACAAAATCATTGTGTTTGAGGTTGTATATTGTTTATACAGACTTTTGCTCCATGATATGCAGGAATCTTCCACTTGTCTATCATTGTGCAGGGCCTTGCTCCAAAGCAATGATTCATGAACTACAAGGGCTCCATGTCTTTATATGGTAAAGGGCTCATTTCTATGCTGTGTACTGAGCACAACTGATATATAAGTGGCATGGAGAGAGACTAACATAAGATTTTGCTGCACTTGCCATTTATGATCCATGACAAAAACTCTGCAGTGCATTGTCATTACAACTATTTTTAATGCAAATCAGCATAGGTGGCTGAGTTCCTGCTAGCAAAGCTAAGATTAGGGGTCAAAAGATTTATGACTAGATTTTTCTTTTCTAACTGACCAGATTCTGGGATGGACAAGGTTTACCTCCTACAGGGTGTGGTTGTTTTGGCTATCTGATCTTAATACGTGTTTTCTCAGAAGAACTGATTTTCTTTTCCACTGAAAAACATACTTTCTGGAACAATATCTCTCCATCAGACCAAGTGGATAGATTGCGATGATGCTGGGAAGATGACATGCAGAGAGATCTACTAAGTAATCCTTTATTTCTGAAATTCAGTCCATTAGTGGAACATGCTTTACAGCATTGGCTGTACTGGTGTTTAAAAAGGAGGGATTGTTTCTCTCTTACCATGCACAACTGCATTGCAATTTAGACATGTGCAAACAGTGTCAAATGTTAACAAATCAGACTGGCTGTTTTTCATACGCTTTATACTCGATGTAGAGAAGAAGTGTGGCCTAAAACCGTTTCTAACTGTGCAAGGCTGACAATAGCCACAGAACTTCCCTTCAGAGAGTGCTATCAATTTTCTCGCTTCCCTTCCTAGTTTGGAGAGAACAGCAAATTAGGGAAAGTCATTTGTTAATGCCAAAATATTCTGGATTGCCATCAAAGGGGCCTTTAGCCTGTTTGCAGAACCAGCTCTGCTGTCATAAAAGTCATGAATGATATTTTCTGTCAATGGGTTGGGGTAATGTGGCAACTGTTATTTTTATGCTGCTGAAGACATTCTACACTTAAGTATGCAGGCATGATGTATGAAGGAATTGGCTTACTATATTTTTTACTTAAAGCCATCTGTTGAATTGCATTCATGCATATCTTGCATTTTTGTTTTGTTCATATCTTTTAGAGTGTCATGGATGGATTTACTATCTGTGAATCAAAGGGACAGAGGCCTAAAGTCAGGCACAGTTTGTTCAGGCACTGTATTATCAATTCACCCTGCACAGTGCAACTCCTGACCTGCAGAGTCCTCTGTTTATTCCAACCTGGGCTTTACACAGCTCAGTTCCACCAATGAGCCTCAGATTCAGGGCTGGCTCTAAACATGTGCAGTACAAGCACCTGCAGAGGATGTGGCTGGAGTGAGCTGTCTGTTCCTGGCCAAAATCACTGGGTCATCCTGATTTGGGCAGATCTGCCTTGTGTCCTGCAAGCGCAGCTGGTTGGAAGGTTTAAGACTTCCAAATATACTTGTGAACCTTCTTTCATCCAAGAGCGTTTGCATTGTGAGCAATTCTGGGTTTTTTTCTGAAATAAGCAGTAAAAGAAAAGGGAGAAAAGGTACGAAATAAGAACCAAATCCCCAGCTTAGTACTTGGGCAATGGAATTGAGTTAGTTCTGTTCCTGGGAATGTGTGTTAGGTGTTAGAGGGAGAAATAAAGGTGTGGCATTTCCCATTCAAAGCAGTAGGTCCATTCTTCAGTGGATGAAGTCGTGTTTATGGGCCCCTATTCCACCTCCTTGCAGTTACAGATCATCATCTCCTCTGAACCACCCCCCCCCCAAATGCCATCTTCAGCTGATACTCAGCAGGGAGCGTGCACCCAGCAGCACTCTGTTCTGTGCTGGGAGTGCACCTGCCTGCAAGTAGAAGCACAGATACTTGGCAGCCATTTTTATGTCGTCATTTAGATATCTCAGTTGCCTAGTTTATGTGTGAATAAGTGCCAAGTCAAAGCATTTCAGAAACCTTGAGCCAGGTCCCCAAAATCATGAGATTGGCTTAAAACATTTTAAGATGCAAAAAAAAAATGGGGATTCTGTTTATTCTTTATTTTGGTTCCTTCCAGTTTCTGAGTAGTAAGTGTGCCCTTGCTAACAATTTTTATAGCTTTTCTCATGATCCATGAAGGCCAGGAACTCCCTTTTCTTGGACACTGAGAGTTTCAAGTTATCACAAGAACTACAAGCTGAGGCTTAAGAAAAATACCACATAAAATGAGATGTATGATAAAATTGCAAGAGTTGCCAACACTGAGTATATTATTCATTGATCAAACAGAGATAAAGAGGTATTCATTACTTGGCTTATTAGTTACAATTTATACTGTACTACACCATCCTACTTTGTTTTTCATTAAAAAAACCTGTACCCAGAGGCATAGCTGGTGGGGTTTATGCTCTGGACAAAACCCTGCTGGGGTGGAGGGGTGGTTTGGTTCTTTGTTTTGTTTTCCTTTTAAATCTAGAAAAATGTCCTAAAATGAGAGGGGTATTTTCGAGAGAACTGCTTCCATGTTATTTCAAAATTAAATATATCCATCTGTGATTTTATTTGTGAGAAGCAGAGATCAAAAGATGACTGCATGTTTTTATGTAGAGGTGTATCGTAATTCCTAGCACATGCAACTACACTGATTGGGTTGTGGTGGATATAGCTGTGTAACTGATGTGATTTTGTTTTCTTTATACTGAACTGCTAAATATTGGTGGAGCCTGCCTGTCTGTAGGAGCAACGGTCCTTTTGTGAGCCACAGATGAAACAGTGTTTTACAAGATAGCCATACTGTGCTTTTCCATTAAGATGTTAGATTTGCCATTTCTCTTCATCTGAAACAAATCATTTAGAACCGTGGTACTCAACCTCCTGGCACCGCAGGCCAGGGTGGCATGGGCATGGGGCTGGTCCAGGGGTTGGATCCAGTGCAGGGCTGGGGTGCAGGGTTGGTCTGTGGGTGTGACTTGGCACATCAACCTGGCCTGACATGCTGGATCTAGCTGCAGAGCAGCTATTTGTGCCAGTGTGATCTGGTGCATGGGGCTGTATCATCTAGCCTGCAGTGCTCCTCATGGGTGCAGTTATTTGGCGGGGGGAGGGGAGCAGTGGTGGTATTAATTGCCATGGCTCTGGAAACCACAGGCTGGATGATATGGCTCTGCTGGCTGGAGATGGAACACCATTGATTTAAAACTAAAATGTTTGGGTGCTCTTTGTGTGTGTGAAACTCATTATTGGCCAGACTTGTCACTAGTATAACTCCATAGTAGTCAACACAAGAAAAATGAGAGAATTTGTCCTGTAAAGATTGGGCACAAAGTCATATGCGTAATTCAATTAAAATGTATTTGCAAGTTTGTCAGAGCTACATTTCCAGTTTTACTCTCATGTTTTTATTGAGACTGACAGTAGATTTTAGGCTCTGAATTATAGGAGTGTGTACAAATCCAATTGTATCTTGCCAGGTCCTCAGCTTCTATTTTCAAATGTATCTATCACATGCAGCTCTTTGAAAATGTATCTTTGTCTGGTATAAGTACAAGAAGTGGAGCCCTGTTTACTCTGCCATTTCCCTTTTTCTTCTATGGGTGAATAGAAATTCTTGGGAGATTGAGCTGATATTTCTTTATGGTTTTATTTCATAAACAGAGATGAAAAAATAGTACAGAGCCAATATTCCACTGACATGTAGAAGCAAAATGGGAAACCTGGTACAATTTAAGTTAAATCATTGCAGTGAGCAGGCCTTTGTCTATGTAAAATGTTAAATGACATGATAGGAGCTTATCCGCTTACTTAGTTTGCCAAAATTGTTATTTTACCTTAACAGGTAACTGGACTTTTGGGTACATTCAAGTAAATGGGAGTAATGCAGCTAACACACACATTTTGTCAGATTTACAGTTCCATTTTTTATTACCAAAATTGTAACCAAATCAACTTGCCTGTCTTGACATAGCAATGAAAATTTTGCAAAACTATCATACAAAGTGGGGGTCTCAGTCTTTCTTGGTTATCAGCATCTACTGCAGTGGGTAACATTGCTGCACGATCTTGCAGGATCTGTCAGAGGAGAGCAGAGGCAACACACATTGCCCTTGTTTGTCATACCTGTGTCTATTTTTCTTAATTGATTCCTGGAGCACTATATAAATAAAATGTACCAATTTCTAACCCTTAGGCCTGGTCTCAGAAGCTGGGAAGGAATTTTACCCTGTGGCAGATTGGTAGAGACAGTGGAGGACTTTTCCTTCCTCTGGAGCATAGAGCACGGCCCTCTTCCTTGGATATCTTGAGTGTATTTTTAACAAACCCTTGTCGATAAGCAGCAGGACATTGACTGCTGTTGTCCCCCTGCTTTACCTGTAGCAGCTTAGGGTTTTATGTTTTTTGGTTGTGTCTGTGTTGCCTGGGAAATTTTACTAAGAGGTTGGACAGTGGATTTGTACAGGATGGTATGGATAGGGATGGTTCTGTCTCTGGTAGCAGTTTGGACTAGATGACCTCTGACCTATAATTCTATGATTGATTCTGTGATTAAATGGGACCTCCTAGGGACTCCTTCCATCAGCAACCACTGAGGCTTTCCTTTTCCTCACAATGTTGCAGTACAAACAACACTGTAGTTGGGGGGACAGTGGTGGGAGGGATGGCATTTCCCTCACTGGAGGACATTATAGTCTTAGACACATTCTAATTTTATTCCCTGATCCAGTGAGAAGAGGGTACATTTTGTAGATTAGAATTTACATCTTTCTTAGTCACTTGAGCAATAGGGGTGTGTGTGTGTGTGTGTTGGCAGGGGGTGGGGAGGAGGTTTGGGGCAGAGGGGGAGAAGGGAGGGAGGCATAGCATGTGTTGAAACTGAAAGCACAAGGGCCACAGCTAGTTTGCTGTATAAACTGAAACCATTAAGGTGACACTGGGAAGGCCCCTGTGGCATGGAGCCACTGTCAATAGCTCTGACATAGCTGTTCGTCTAAAATAATAATAATTTCCATGTTTTTATTTCTATAATATACCACTGTACATGAAACCCCATTAAATTATTGGCCCTCTGCAAAGAGAGAGCATTTGTGCTTCATTTAACAGCTGAAGAATAGTAATTAAGATGTTTTTGTGGAGCAAGGGCTTGGAGAGCTAAAAATAAAATCCATACATGCACAATATCATACCTCTAAGCATCATTAATGCTTCCCCCCTTCCCCCCCACCATATTGCCCTTGCAGCCCTGTCAGCCTCACAGTCATTGCTGTGCTGAATCCTTGTCTTCCATTGCAGGGCACCGGGGCAGAATTCTGAGAATGCCCTGGGTTAGACACTAGGTCCACGACATATTGTACGTACAATGGGAGTGTGGAGCACATGCACATATAAAACAAAGTAAAAACATTTTATGAAAGTCATAATGTGATCTGTTACATACTGTAATTCTGGATCCCTGCACTTCTCAAAGGTTCAAGGCACTTGGACATTCAACTTCATGGTTTGCAGGCATCAGCTGTATCTGCATAGGAAAACAGAGAAAACATTAGCTGGAAAATGCATAACCTTTGACACAGGTTTTCCACTCCATTATACCTGTGTGGGCTAGGGCTAAACTGTCTAAGATCTGTGGGAAATCCCATGGATATCCAGGCATCCTTACAAAACTCATATGCTCTGTGGTACTCTCTGAGCTCTCTGACACTTTATATAACAGCTGTGGCCTCCCATCTGGTCATAGCATGCTCCTCTTACCACAAGTCTGCAATATGTTTGTGTTAAAAAAATACAACTCCTCCCCCCTCCCCCCCACAAATGCAAACAAATAATCCATTTGAAGAAATGGTGCCCTGTACCTGAATAATTTGCAGACAGTCAATGAGGCAGACGTCAGAAAATAGGGTGCTATATACAGTTTGTTGACCTCTAAGTGTGATAAGCTCTTTGTTCAATCTATGAAGAAGACTTGCATATACACAGAGTTCCAGAAAGCCTAAAACCAGAATGCGTTATTTTAACAGAAGCTGTGGTTCACTGGACAACCTGGTAGGAGCCAAGATAAGCTTTCCTCAGCTAAAGGTGAGTCACTTTTTCATATACTGAATCTTTGTCTGATAAGGAATAATCAAGAAAAGAGAAAGAATTTGCACATGTGCAGTTAATTTATGGGTAAAATTATATGTCTGGACTGCTCTTGCTTTTAATCAACATCTGCTCAATTTTTTTCTGGCTCCCAAAAACCTCAAACACTAGCAATTGTGCTCTTTTTCAGCCAGTAGAAAGGAATTTACATACCAATGTCTGTCTGACAGTTTTAGGCTACCAAGGATGGTGAGATCTCCAGTGAGCTGACTGGTAATAAAAATATGACAATATACAATACATGTAGCTCCTGTCACCCACCACATGCAGTTGTTGGCCAACCTTTTGTTTTCTTCCTTTCAATACTATCAGAGGGTATGTAGAGCTTGATTTCTTTTTGATCATACTGTGCCTACACTTTTTCAGATACAAATTGACTACCTGTAATTTTGCATTCTCAAGCAATCTCAGGTATAGCTTGTCACACTGTATATTTATCTGAGTATATCTACGTACCATTTAGTAAGACGTCTAGATATTGTCCATTACACCCATTTCTTACATTCAGTATTCAAATGATTCTTTGTGGGAGAGAAAATTTCCTGTTCCTGAAGAATTTACCTAGCTTGGGGGGTACAGTATTTTCTTCCTGAACGTCTCAAAGTTATTATGAATGAAAAAATAATTTACATGGTTCCCAAGTGAGACAGGACAAGAGGCAAGAGACACCTCAGTGAAATTCACTCTAAAGTGCTAACAGAATTGCCAGGGTCATATGGAACCATAATCATTATTTTTGAGAACTTCTAGAGAATGACGGCCCCAGAGGAGTGGAAAATGCTCAATTACTAGCTTTAGGAAGAGGTAAAAAAAGAGATGTGGGATTTACACACTAGAAAATTTAATTTTAGCAGGAGAGTGATAAAATTAATATTTTATTCACTATGTACAGAGAAGACAATGTGATCATAAATATAAAGCCATGTGGTCTTGTCAAACATGTGCCAATGTAACCTAATTATTTTTTTTGATGGGCAAGAGTTGGGGGAGGGAGGGGAAAAGCCAGAAAATAAAGGCAATGGCAAGGCTACATCATTACAAGTTCACTTTTGGGAGGCATATGCTATCATTCAATATGGCATTTTCCGAGGGAAACTAGAGAAACAGAGTGGGTGGAACAACTATACAATGGAAAAAAATAGTTAAAATCCCAAATTGAGCCAGATCCCAAATAATTCTGTGGTGAGAGTTTAAAATAAATTGTTTATTTTCTAGGATTCCACATGAAGAGAAGTAAATTAGCATTTAAAATCAAGCACTGCCCAGAATTGGCATGGTAATCTCTGATATGCAGTGATGTATTTTCCTTTGGAGGTCTGAATCATCTAACCTTAATGTTGATCTAAGAGGGCAGCAGAGGATCCCCCCTCCCAGCATGGAAAGATCTAGCTAATCCACCTGCCTTTCCTTTTACTCCTATGTAGTAGAAGGTTTGTATTAGAGTGGGAAGAAGAAACCTGTGGCCCAGAGGGATTTAGTAGAGAGTGTGATGGACTCCACCCATCCCCAGTTGACAGAATGGCTTAGAAACCAAAGCAGATACTTTAACTTGGGCTAGAAATTGTTTTGGTCACTTATTAACCCCAGGATCTGTGGATGTGGAGAAAGCAGTGGACATAATTTACCTTTGACTTTAGCAAGGCTTTTGATACTGTCTTCTACAACATTGTTGCAAGCAAGCTGAGGAAGTATGGGTTGGATGAATGGACTGTAAAGGTGAAAGAAAGCTGGCTGGATTGTCGGGCTCAATAGGTATTAATCAATGGCTCAATGCCTAGTTGGCAGCCGGTATCAGGTTGAGTGCCCCAGGGGTCAGTCCTGGGGCTGGTTTTGTTCCATATCTTCATTAATGATCTGGAAGATGGGATGGATTACACCCTCAGCAAGTTCACAGATGACACCTAGCTGAGGGGTATAGTAGATGTACTGGAGGGTAGGGCTAGGGTTCAGAGAGACCTAGACAAATTGGAGGATTGGACCAAAAGAAATCTCATGAGGTTCAATAAAGACAAGTGCAAAGTCCTGTACTTAGGATGGAAGCATCCCATGTACTGCTACAGCCTGGGGACTGACTGGCTAAGCAGCAGCTCTGCATCAGAGGACTTGGAGGTTACAGTGAATAATAAGATGGATATGAGTCACCAGCGTGCCCTTGTTGCAAGAAGGCTAACAGCATATTGGGCTGCATTAGTATGAGAGTTGCTAGCAGATCAAGATATGTAATTATTCCCCTCTATTATGCACTGGTGAGGCCACATCTGGAGGACTGTGTCCAGTTTTGGGCCCCCCACTATAGAAAGGATGTGGACAAGTTGGAGAGGGTCTAGCACAGGGCAATGAAAATGGTCCAGGGCCTGGGGCACATGACTTATGAGGACAGGCTGAGGGAACTGAATTTTAGTCTGCAGAAGAAAAGACTGAGAGAGGATTTGATAGCAGCCTTTAACTACCTGCAGGTTGTTCCAAAGAGGATGGGGCTAGACTGTTCTCAGTGGTGGCAGATGACAGAACAAGGAGCAATGGTCTCAAGTTGCAGCAAGTGAAGTTTAGGTTGGATATTATGAAACATTGTCTCACTATAAGAGTGGTGAAGCACTGGATCAGGTTACTTAGAGAGGTGGTGGAATCTTCATCCTTGGAGGTTTTTAAGGCCTGTCTTGACAAAGCCTTGGCTGGAATGATTCAGCTGGGGATGGTCCTGCTGTGAGCAGGAGGTTGGATTAAATTACCTCCTGAGGTCCCTTCCAGCCCTAATTTTCTATGATTCTGTGATCTGGGGTAGGAGTACGATGACATCAGGTGTAGACAAAAGCACAGCTCCCCACTGTAACTGTGAATGTTTTGCCGAAAGTGTTTTGAGTTGCAACCATCTCCCAGACCAAACAGAAGTTCATTGTTGGTTAAAGGGGGAAGGGGAGTCTGAAGCTGGTTTCCCTTAGAAATGGCCCATCCTCCCTCCCAGCCTGTCACTGTTTTCAGAATGGGATGGGGGGAAAGAGAGCAGAGGGAAATTAGTCTGGGTTTTTTTCTCTCTCTGCTGGAAGTTGGGGTGGGTGGATTGGACCCTCCTTCCATTTCTCTGCCTCCCCTTCTGAAAATAACCACAGGCTGGGTGGCAGCACAGATGCAAGTTACAGAAGATACTATGTTTTGAAACATCTTCATGTGAAACCTCATTCAATGAGGGTTCAGAATTTTGTGAGATCGGGTCCTTTTAAAGCACTTTGTAGGTGTGTACTTTTGTTTGGTCACAGCTGTGGATTGCTTTCAGGGGCCAGATCAACCAAAAATTGTCACTTCTGTCTGTGCCCTCAGAGGTACCCAGACCTCCATTCCCTCAGTGAGTGTTCAGGATAGCTGAGCACTATATTCCCTTTCTAAGTTTTCACAGAAGTTCTTCTTAAGTCTAATACTATTTAACATACCTACTCATTAGTGGCTTGTAAGTATATATTGGAGAGTATGCTAATCAAATTTGTGGCTGATACAAATTTAGAAGTGATTGCAAATTATTTAAAAGATAGTGGGGTTAACAATTGGTCAGTTATTTTAAACCAGGGAATCGGTTCAGTGTAAATAAATTGAACTTTATATAAGAGGCTGTCATGAGGGGGAATGATTGGATAAACAAATAGTGACTGGAGAATAGTTCCCACATGGAAGAGTCCTAGAAAAAGGCTGATGTCAGAATCTGTAAGATACCTGGATGTGAAGAATCAATATGATATAGCTCCAGAAAGTGTAAATGCTGCAGTGGGTTAAAGTAGTAGTTCATGTAAAATGATGAATTGGGTATTCTGCTTTGTTGTTTCTGATTAGCACCACTCTGGAAAGAGAGATAGAAGACAGAGAAATTCTAAAAGGCAAAGCTTATGTGGAAAGGATAAGAGAATAGAGCAAGTTCAATTTAAAGGCTAGAAGATGGAGTGGGGAACATGTTCTCAGCTTACAAATAAGCAAAGGGATGTTAAAAAGTGGATAAGCAATAATTTTTCTCATTTGTATTTAGGGCCAGAACTAGAAGTGCTGAACATATGCTGTGGCAGTGAAAATGTATACTCAATGCCAGAAAAAGCTTTATAGGTATTGTATAAAGCAGTAACAGAACAAAAATGAATGCAGAAGGAAGTTTACAGAATATCTTGAAGACTAGACTTGATGTACACCTCAGGAATGGATTATGGACAATGAATACTATAAAAGGTTTCCTAAAGCTCTGGGGAGAGGTCTGTAGTTAACAGCTCTGCTTCTCTGCTCTGTTGGTCCAGTGAAACCTCTTGCAGACAGAGTGTAGCTTACTTGTGCGAGGCAAAGCTTTCTTGAGGCCTAGTGGAGCCTGCATACTAAATTTCTCCCAGAAATTAAGGACCATCACCAGCCTCTTTATTTTCTGTCCCAAATGCAAGGCTCATTTCTTTGGTCTGCCTTGCCTAATGGAAACGCACAATGGCACATAGATTAAAAGCTATCTATCTGTCTACACAGAACATCTCCCAACACACCCTCCTTACCCCCTCCCCACCCAAACAGAACACATGATAAAGGAGATATAGGAATTCATACAGAATAGAAATCGTTCCAGCAATTATTTAGAATAATGGACTACATGCCTCATCAGAGGCCGCTTATCCCCAAATGATTCTAGGAAATAAGAAAGTACCATCCCTGGAGCTATTTTCAGTAGATAAACATCTAATAAATGCATGTTACATTTGAAGCACTCGTACAGTTTTAATCTTGCATTAATCCCACATTGTTCTTTTTCCCAATCAAAATAGAACTTCACTGACAAAGTGTCATCTACATTCCAGGGTAGAACCCAGTATTTAATTCTTGTCAACCCATTGGCATTTGTGTATCTTTTACACTTCTATTTTTATTACTTGGGTATGCATCTGTTTAATTTGGTGAAGTTGATAGCACTGTCTGGAGCTCAATATAGTGTAGACAAGTGCCATGCAAGCTTCTTTTGAATAAGGTCCTCTAAAACATCTCGTTCCAGGCATCCTGCACCACCACCTGCTATATAAGTCTATATGCACTTTTTACCTTAACTAATGTACCTCCACATTCTGATCTGTAGCGACCACTTGTGATACAGGAAATTTCTCTAATAGGCCTAGGATAGAGTGTCTGTTGCCATAATATTGAAGTGCTAAGCAATCCTGCTGAGCACAGTGACAGCTGTGCAGGACGGGGTTAAGGGTTTGTGAAATAGGAAAATATTTCCTGAATACTACTCGGAGATGGTCCAGCTCAACTCAGTGATCACCTGAGCCACATTTCATGCAGCTCTTCAGAAGTAAGCTTATTGGTTTTGGCATTGTTAGTGGACCCTTCACAACAATGGAGATTAGCGTGGAAACACTCTATTGGTGAACAGATTAGATTGTGTTGTCACTTCTCTCCTTCAGAGAGGTTTGAAAATCTGCAGTGTGTCCCTGTCATCCAGACTATGCCCTATTTTCTTGGAGGCTAGAGCCTCTTAAATGATGTCATTTACATTTTTGGTTTTTGTACTTCAGTGTGGACTGAAGATTGTAATAAAACCTGTGGCTCTCTTAGTTAATTTAAGGTTATGCTGAATGCTTGAACTTCACTGTGTTCTCTGAGGGTCTGGAGTCCAAAATCAGCTTCAATAATTTGTTAGGTTTGATTACAGTTATACAGAAGGACCTTTTTGTTGTATAATTTCTACATACACATGCACATTTGCTTCCTCTCCTCCTACCCTTGTTCCTCTGTTCTTTTTTTCATTAGCAGGCAAGCTACTAGGGCTTGGTTGCTCCTTCTAAAGCAGAGAAGAGCTTGTTGATGTTTGCCAAGGTAAATGTTTATCTGTGAAGCTTGCTTTTTTTGTTATTCCTACTTCAGAGAAATGGTTCCTAGAAAGGGACCAATTTTTCTTCTGTCCTTTTTCAATAGCTTTATCATTAGCCAGTTACAAGTAGAAACTGGAAAGCATCCAAACTTGTCTGTATGAATCCCAGTGACCCTGTTTCACTATTCCTTGCCTTGCAGTCAAGGTTTTGAGAGTAGCTGGAGCAGCATTCATCTCCATAGCGGGGCTTAACTCACTTGCATGTTTTACCTGTTTTTCAGCTCTGAAGTTTCATTTCCCAGGTTTCCAATTTATCACTGTTTCCCCTAGTCCTCAAAGTCATGAAAAATGACAAAGGTTGAGGATATCAATCTAGCTGGGAATCTTGGCCTACTTCCCAACCTAAAATCTGAGTTTTGATCACATGGTATTGCCAAAGTAAACAGGCTTCAGGAATTTTGAGACACAAATGTAATAAGTCCTTTGCAAAGAAAGGTTTTTTTGATTATTTCTAAACATAGCTTTAAAAAAAGGATAAGCATGTTGGTGAAAAGCAGGCTGTTTGCTAAGTGCCATTTTGGCCACTGCTCTCTGTTTCCTTTCGACAACACTCAGGCAAAGTCTAGTGGAATGACATTAGACAACAAAGTCTGGGCACTCAAGGAGCTTCAGAACCTTCTGATGTTCACAAAGTTTATCTTAAATTAAAAATGAAAGAAAACAAGAAAACACTATCACGTAGTCAGGCTCAAGTTTTGTTTTGTTTTTTATTCAATTAGCACCTTGTTGCACAGAAATTAAAGATTAAGGAAAATAAAATGAATAGAGGTCAAGATTATCCCTTCTGTGTCAGCTGAAAGCTAGATATGGGCTGTCAGCTGGGGATGCGGGGAGTGGGGGGCAGTGCAGAAGAAAGGAGTGCTGACTTTTATGTGGTTTCCACCAGAATACAGAACTTCCCTGGGACATAAATATTTGGGTTGAAGAGGAAACAGACCAAGTTCATTATGGAGTGGAGATGACAGTGCATTATGAAAGTATCTGCATTCTCTTCTCAATACTTCAATGTCTAAGCTAACATATGAAGATAGATGGAGCAATACATAGTAAGTTTTTTGCATGCATGCGTGATGTTCTGAAGTGGCAATACCAGTAAGATGTATCCTGGGACCTCAGGCGAGCTGGGGAGCAGGAGTGCCAAAATGAGCACTGTCAATCTATGGCATGTTCTAGACCAAACCCTACAAGAGAACTCACATTCTGCATGAGGATTGCCCATGCAGGATTAAGAAAACGGAATTTTCCCAGGACACCTGGTTACCGACACAGAAGAAAACTGAACTCCTAAAGGACTATTTTGCTTTGGTATTTCACCAGATGAAGGGAAAAATCATACTAGATAAAGTTTAGAATGGGTATGGTGGGAATGACTGCCTTCCTACTGTTGACGTTGAGCTGGTGCATGATCAGTTAGAAAAGTTAGACATTTATAAGTCAGCAGGACTGGATGAACTTCATCCAAGAGTGATGAAGGAGCTGGCTGAAGTCATCGTGGGACCTCTGGCGAAACTCTTCCAAAACTTGTGGTGCTTGGGGGAGGTCCCTGAAGACTGGGGGAGGGCCAGTATTGTACCTATCTTCAAGAAGGGGAAGAGAGAGGACCTGGGCAACTATAGGTCAATTAGCCTAATTTTTATCCCAGGGAAAATCCTGGAAAAAATCATCAAGGAGTCTATGTGTGATACGTTTGCAGAAGGTAGGATTCTAAACAACAGCCACCATGGCTTTGTCATGGTTAGATCTTGTCTTACCAATTTCATCTCCTTCTACAACCAGGTAATTCGCTACCTGGATAAGAGAGAGGAGGTTGACATTGTATACCAAGACTTCCAAAAGGCCTTTGATCTGGTATCCCATGATGTTCTCATGGGAAAATTGGAGGATTGCAGGGCTTAACTACTCGACTGTTAGGTGGGTATGAAGCTAGCTGCAGGGTAGGACCCAGAGAGTTCTAATGAACATGTATCTGTGTCGTCCTGGTGAGAAGTGGCCAGTGGTGTCCCGCAGGGGTCCATGTTTGGTCCAGTGCTTTTCAACATCTTTATCAATGATTTGGATGTGGGGGGTGAAGAGCTCACTGGCCAAGTTCGCAGACAACAACAAGTTATGGGGTAGTGTGGTCACACTTGGAGAGGCTGCAGATACAGATGGACCTAAATAGGCTGGCAAACTGGCCAAGTTCGCAGACAACAACAAGTTATGGGGTAGTGTGGTCACACTTGGAGAGGCTGCAGATACAGATGGACCTAAATAGGCTGGCAAACTGGGCATATTGGAACCAGATGAAGTTCAACATTGAGAAGCGTAAAGTGCTCCATCTGGGGATGAACAACCCCCAACATACTTACAGGCTTTTTTTCCAAACTGATTAGCACCACGACTGAAAAGGACCTAGGGGTAATAATAGACTATAGTATTAACACAAGCCATCAATGTGATGCTGTATCCAGCAGGGCAGACAATACTTTGGGATGCATCAACCGATGTATCTCAAACAAAACTAGGGAACTAGGGTGTGGTCTCACCAATGCTTCCGCTTTACTCAGCATTGGTGAGACCACAACTGAAGTACTGCCTCCAGTTCTGGGTGCCACACTTCAACAAGGATGTGGAAAAGCTTGAGGGAGCCCAGGGAAGAGCCACCCATATGATCAGAGACTTGCAAAGCAAGCCATTTGAGGAAAGGCTGAGGGTCTCTTTAGCCTAAAAAAGAGAGGGCTGAGAGCAGAATTGGTAGCAGCTTACCGCTATATCAGGGCAATACAACAAGGGTTCAGTGAGCAATTGTTCACCAAGGCACCCTGGGGAAAACCAGGAGTAATGGACACAAACTCTTGCAAGACCATTTCAGGCTTAACACTAGGAAAAACTTCTTCACAGTTAGGGTGTCCAGACTGTGGAATAAGTTCCCTCCAGAGATGGTGCAATCACCTACCCTGGAAATCTTCCAAGAGGAGACTGGATGGTCACCTCTCTGGGGTCACCTGACCCCAGTTGTCTTTTCTGCCTAGTGCAGCGGGGCTGGACCCAAAGATCTTGTGAATATTTCGCATTTGCTCTGCAGAAGCATTCGGTTAATGCTCTCCTATCCAGAATGGCATTGACATCAGTGATAATGCTGGTGAGTGACAAAGAACTAAATCCATGCAGAAAGAGTGCATTTTTGAGGTAAGTTAGTGTAAGGGAGGCAAAGGACCCATTCTACTCTGACAACTAGATGGAGCAGGAACAATATTGAACCCCCCAGACCAAGCATGAGTGCCAAAATTATGGAAATATGGGTTGGGTGAAAATCAAAAACAAAAATACTGGAGAGGACAGAGGGAAGTGGAATGGAAGTGCTAGAAGAACAATCCTGTGAACAAATCTGGAGCAGATTGTAGGTCAGAATTACAATGAAGAGGGAACTTCTCTTTGAGTGTTTGGATCGTTGTGCTCAATAAGCAGTCATCAATGGCTCAATGTCTAGCACAAAGGAGGTATTAAGTGGGATTTCCCAGGAGTCTGTTCTGGATCTGGAATTGTTAAACATCTTCATTAATCATTTGGATAATGGAACTGAGTGCATACTTGATAAATTTTGCAGATTACACCAAGTTGGGTAGAGATGAAGATATCCTGGAATGTAGGGTTAGGGTCCAGAATGACCTGGATAGACTGCAGAAATGGTCTGCAATCAATCAGATGAGATTCAACAAGATCAAGTGCAAAATCTTTATCTTGGGTAAAGAATAATTGCATGCACAAATACAGACCAGGGAATGACTGGCTAGGTTGCAGTACTGCAGAGAAAGACTTGGGGGTTGAATGTGAGCCAACAGTGTGCTCTTGTTGCCAAATAGGCCAATAGTATACTGGGTTGTATTAACAGTAGTGTCACTTGCAAATCAAAGGAAGTCATTCTTCCACTCTTTTCAGCACTGGTGAGACTTCACTTGCAGTCCTGTGTCCAGTTGTGGATCCTGCACTTCAAGAAAGATGTGGAAACCTTTGGAAAGCGTCTGCTGGAGAGCAGCAAAAATGATTAGAGGCCTGGAAACATGACTTATGAAGACAGACTGAAAGAACTAAGGTTATTTAGGTTGGAGAAGAGAAGACTGAGGGTGATTTTTATAATAGTCTTCAAATACCTGAAGGATGATTGTAGAGAGGATGGAGAAGGGCTGTTCTTTGTGATGTAAGGGACAATTAGGAACAATGGATGCAAGCTGCAGCAGAGGAAATTTAGGTTGGAGATGAGGAGGAACTTTCTGACTATGAGGGTGGTCAAGCATTAGAAAAGGCTACCTAAAGAAGTTGTAGAATCTCCATCCCTAGAAATTTCCAGGAGCAGGCTGGTCTGAAACTTAGCTGGGATGGTTTAGTCAGGGATGGTCCTGGCTTGATTAGGAGGCTGGACTAGATGACCTTTTGGCATCCTTTCCAACTCTACTTCTTATGATCCCAAGAGAAATCTTTAAATAGTTCTGATTTCTATCAGTGGCCCTAACATATCATCCAACATGACAAGGAAAGTTGTTTCTGTATGATGGTATGTTCCATCCATTCTATGCCACACCATTTGGTTTCTGTGCCATATAAGGGGCAAGTGAAGTTGGTTGGTTACTGGATTAGGGAAATACCACTCAGAAGAGAGACCAGGGCTTTTAGGTCATTGGTCATAGATGAGATGTCTAAGAAGTCAAGACATCACAAGTAAGGAGGAAAGAAAAACAGAAAAAATATTTTCAGTGTTACTTCACAGCCCATTTGAGTTTCTGCTTAGGAGGGAGATTAGTGAGACATGGGAGCATATTTGTGTGTGGTTTAAGGTCATGAAGAGTAGGTTGCTGCTGGTAAACCAGGTGAAAAATCTGGGTAAAAGGTTGTTGCTTCTAGCTGTGTTGGTCTAAGGACATAGGCAGGCAGGGTTCTTTGGGTAGATGTGATATCTTTTATTAGACCAACTAAATTGTTGGAAAAAAGTTATTTGCAAGCTTTCAGGCACAAACACCCTTTTCCAACCAAGGGTGTTTGTGCCTGAAAGCTTGCAAATAACTTTTTTCCAACTTTTTAGTTAGTCTAACAAAAGATGTTACATCTACCCAAAAAGCCTTGCCTGCCTAGGTAAATGGGGGAATTCAGAACTCTTCCAAGCATTTGGTGGTCCCCCTAGGGGAGAAAGGGAAGAAAATTGTCCAGCAATTCAAAAGCAGCTGCAGTCTCCTAATGATCTATCCAGTCAGAGCAATACATGTAGTTAATAAATGATATACATACTCACAACCCCAATTAGAGGAAGACTTACTGTCCCCAGGAGGGATTCTCCTGTCATCGGCATATATTTCCTCCAAATCTCCCAGTAATAATTTGATTTCACATTTTCTGGATTAATGTTGCTGGTAATCTGTGCTGGCTGGTCAATGCTGTGGAACTGTTTACTAAGCAAAAGGGTGAACAGCATGACACCTTCACTTTACTTAAAAAATGAAGGCCATAAAGTATGTTTGTGGTCTACTGCTGTTGCTAAAAGGGAAAAGGTTAAGGGTTTGTTCTTACATGACCTAACTGGCATTTTCATATCTGACCAGCCTTGAGTGCTAACAGGAAACAGAGATTTTGCACTTAGTGACATAGGAGCTGTAGTCCTATTGAATATCAATGGGCCATAGAAGTAGAGTTTCATACTGCTGGTTGCTGGTTCAGTGTAGGGTCATCATTAATAAGCTCACATGTTGAGAACATACTGTATTATATTTCTATCTCCAACACGTACAGTACCTTGCATAAATGGTAGAGCAAGACAGAGGTGTTAAGGATCTCTGAAGAAAACTGCCAGATGTCTGAGACCTTTCACTAGTGTTTGCAGAGTATACAACAGCCTTGAAGCCTCAAACCAGAACCTCAAGGATCAACTTTTCAGAAGTGTGAGTACATTTTTGCAAAACTGCCAGTGTCAGCAGGCTGCTCCTGGTTTCTCAGTACGCATTGGTGTGTGCGTTTACATGCTGGGGATTGTGTACATACTGGAATGTGTGAACTGCATATCAAGTGTGCACAAAAGTGCTTATGCCTTTTTGAAGAAATGTATCTTGAAACTTTTATTCCTATTCATGCCAGGGGTCAGAAAAACTTTTGAAATTTGTTTATATTCCGCCTCTGAGAAGCAATGAACTGAAACACATAAACACGCTTTTTATTTTCTTCATCTCAGTAAAATTAGCCATTTCAGAATCCAACGTCTTTCTGATTCTTTTAACGATGGTCTTGAAAATGATTTTTAAAAATCATTCAGGATAGAAATCAAATGCTGGACATAACAAGTATGATGGCCATGACATCTTGGTAGGGAGCTAGGCACACGCCCCCTCCACTCCCCCCACACCCCTTCCCTCCCCCCTCCCCTTCCACCACAAGAGATTTACCAGCTGCACGCAGCTTTCCAAGCTGCCGAACTGTGCTCCTCATTGCCTACGTGCTGCAGTGTGGCTGTGTGCATGCACGGGGCATTTATCAGCCACATTATCAGCCATATCAGTCCGAGTATTGATACAGTCAATTTGCTTTATATAGGTGCTGATCCAATATCAGACTGATGAATCGGTGCACTACTTTTCATCCCATTGTTCCTTGTGTCTGTTCCAAGCAGTGTAATACCACCTAGTACGACTGTTTCTGTACTGCAGTTTCTGAGGCCAATATGCCGTTATATTGTATACTAATGAAACAAGATAGGATAACAGAGCTCCACAATATTATAGTTATTTGACCTATAAAGAGGTCCAAAAAAGGTGGTGAGCTTAGCTTGTGGATAAACTGTTTCCCAGAAAAGGTGTTTTTTCTTACCCTACCTCCTTATTTTTTAACCACCACTTTGAAATCTCAAGAGGCAGATCGGTAATTGTCCTAAAACTTCAGAGCATTTCAGACACTTTGTTTTTTTGGCTGGAGTGTTCAGTTCCCTATTCTGATGAACTGTAAAATATTTAAAGGGGCTTAGAGAGGGTGGGTGTGGGGACAGTCAACAAGTAAAAAAGGAAACAGCCAAAAAAATGGGCACTGGTTTCTATCAGCTTTTTAAGAAATACTTTGCAATTTTACAAGAATGTGATACGTATTATCAAGGTTAAAGTGCCCTTGCCTAGTATATCACTGGAATTTTCTGGGGAGATTTTTCTTGCTCCATCCATCCCTTTAAGGACTTTTCCACAGCACAGATAAGTTTCTTTGCTCATAGTTAGCATGCTTTGTGTACTTGCTGCATGCTTTGGTTGCTGGGTGACTGTCTGGAGGTTATGATGCTTTTTCTTGCATGTTTGCATGTTGCATCATGGACACTCCCCTCTTGCTACCGTTGGTGCAGCAGTAAACATTTTCTGTTTTAATTTATTCACAGCTCTGCACGTTTGGTAGATGAGATCATGCTCATTCATGGAGAGGCTGCTGGCAGTTTCTCTTCAGTCCCTATGGGAGAGGCTTTCACTATGGCTACAAAGGCAGTAGGACCATGGACACCCCACTAAGCTCAGTGATGAGCTTGATACTGATTGTCATCCTAACAATCTGTGCAATGCAGACCTTAGAGGCAAACCAAAATCATATGGATTGCTCTATAATGCGTCAGATTGTCTTTCACATATCTTCACTCTGAGTGTGTGCACGTGTGTGTGCATGCGCACATCACATGTGGCTGAAAGCCACGTGAGAAGTTGCATTGATCATGCTTCTTTGGTCATCTCATCAGCACTCTGCTTATCTGTCTTCTCTGAGACTGCAGGTAACTTTCCTACCTACTGAGCAGCTTTAAACGCTCATTTTTGAAAGAACACAAAGCAGAACCACTGGGCAGTGATCCTACCCTCCCAAAATTTTATATTTCCTGCCAAAATCTCCCTAATCTGAAGCATGGATAGTACTCTGCCAGGGTGTAGTGGACAAGGGTGAAGTCCAATGTCTTGCAATGTCTTAAATATATCTGTGGGGTCTTTATGCATTGAAAAGGAGAGATTTAGAGCCCCCACTGGAACACAGCCCTTGCTTCCAGCTGTGGGTGGTCCCAAGATATTGGATCTTAAAATCATAATATTCTGGATAGAAAAGCTATTTCACAGTCATTTGTAGAGATTTCTAAACTTTTATTAGTTATAGTTTCCCCCTTCCTGTAAGGTCTACACAGTGGGACTCAAGTAATTGGGACACATGTAGACAAAAATAGCACCAATTAAAACTTTTTAGAATTCACTCCAACAGTTCTAAAATAGGTCTTCTCAAACATGTTACCATGTGGTATGAAGGTTTCACTGGCACTTATTTGGGATTATCTCCACTGTGCCACTTGTTAGTAATTCAGGCATCCCAACCTCAGACCAGGGTGCACCATCACGAGATCATTCATGAAGTCTGCAGAGACTACTGCATATGTGTGTGTATATCTGATTCTCATAGAGGCATGTTTATTAGGGGGGTGTGAAACGGGCCATATTCAATTTGGATTCGGCCCAAATCAGGGGACAGTGACTCCATTCATTGATTTGTATCACTGTTCCGATTCGATTCGGCCAAATCCAAATATGAAGATTTGATGCTGATTCAGAGAATCAGCAATTCGGCCACAGACACAGCTTTAGATGTTTTTTCTACATATCTCCAGGTACTGGGCATGGCTTGTGAACCCTGCGATGGTGGGGCGGATGGAGCATCTCACAGGAGTGTGTGGGGCACCCCCCCCGTGTGCTCAATGGCAGACCTGGAAGTGGACCGGAAGTACTTCTGGTCCACTTCTGGGTCCACTGCTGAGTGCATGGGGGACCCCCTGTACCCCTCCAGCTTGGCAATAGGCCACGGGGGGACCCTGGGTGCCCCCCCAGACCCAGGATGCACCAGTTGCCGAAGTTGGGGGAGTATCTCCCGCGCACGTCATGGCAGACCCAGAAGTGGACTGGAAGTGCCTCTGGTCCACTTTCGGGTCTGCCACCAAGTGTGCAGGGGACCCCCCTGCGCTCCTGTGGGATGCTTCATCTGCCCCACCATCTCAGTGTTCATGAGCTGCCTGCTACCGTGAGGTATGTCAAAAAAACATTTAAAGCTGTGTCTATGTCTGAACAATTGAATCTCTCCGACTCTCTAAATTGATTTGGAGCGTTCTGATTTGATTCAGAGAGATTAAAGTGTCTCCAGATTTGATTTGGATTCAAAGATTCGGCCGCTGAATCGGGCCAAATCTCTGACAAATTGAGTCAGCGACCTAAACTTCAGACAGCCCTAATGTTTATTCACTCATGTAACTAGCTAGATATTAATTACAAAGGACAAACATAATAATGGGAACAAGAGTGGTGGGCAATGAGCAGGAACTGAATGGCTGTACTGTTTTGCCAACACATAAATGAGAATGAGACAGGGAGAGAAACTGAATTTGCTCTCTAGAATTTAGGTCTGCTTTTTCTTGCATATCCATTGTGGCAGAATTATGGATTTGATATGGATATGGTCAGGAGTTCTCCACTTTTTTCTTCCCACCTGGAACATTGAATGGATGCTGTAATGCATTTCACCATGCTATGGCGTTGAGAGACATAGGATTTTCCTGCCTGCTAAAGCCCTTTTATGTTGCTGTGGCTGTTTGTAGGCTAGCTAGCATGGGGAGAATTTTTCTCTGATGCAGCCACTGCATTGGAGGGGATCAATGACAGCCACGTCTACGTAGTGATCCCTGGTAATATCGCTGACGGCCAAGAGCTCCCGAATCGACAAAAACACCAAAGCGCACAAAGATAAAGATACAGACCTCATTTTTGTCATACAAAAGAAGAAACTGCACTGGACAGTGATCGGTGGTTTTGCATTGGCTCCTTGCATGAGAAAGGCCATTTCAAGGATCAGAGGAGAGTCTCAATAGTTTATGCATCTATAGGAATTCCCACTTGCCATGGGCTGCAGAGTAGCTCATAGGCACCATAGGGGTGTGTGTGTGTAGGTATGTACGTGTGTGTTTAATGTAATCAGTCACACTAGGTTGGTTCAGTTTAAAGTACAGGCTTCATGGGTCCCTTCAGCATCCTAAGAAGTTGCAAAGCTGTCGTAAAGCCATCTTTTCTCCTGCTACTCTTGCACATGCTTCTTGCAGGCTGAGCATAGACTTTTAGCTATAATCTTCAGCTAGCGCTCTGCTGGGGGAAAATCTTCAAACAAGTGTGAGCATGCTGAAAGAAAGACTTCATGTGCAGACTTGAAAGAAGCGAGGACATGGTACCATCAAAGTGTCCTTCTACCAAATGATATCTCTCAGTATTGTACCTTATGATAATCCTTGGTGAGACCATACTCTTTGGGCACAACCTGATTCTGGAGCAATGACATGGATCTCAATTTGGTTGTAAAAAGGTCCTACTCATCTGACAGTTTTCAGACTGGTGATGCTGAAGAATGAAAGAAGGAGCTGCTTTTTCATAAACCGAGAGTTTGCATGGCAAATAGAAAAGTCTGCAAGGGATGTCACTTGCCAATGTGATGACACAGGTTTCTTCAATCAAGAAACTGAGAGTTGCAAACCCATCCTAGTGGCAGTGGAAGTAGAAGTCAAAGAAAAAAAAGAGACAAACACAATAAAGTTCAAAGGAAGGGATGTGGGGAAAAGGGGGAAAGCATAGCCTGAAGTCAATGACAAAAATAAATAAATAAAAGATTAAGACTAGAGTTGAAGAAAAGGGTCAATGCAGACTTAAAGAAAAGGCCAAACTTAAAGTGAAAGAGAAGAATAGACATGCCAAATGGAAGTGAAAGAGAAGGCCAAGCCTTGAGTCACTAAGGAGGGAAATCAGAAGCCCAACATGGAAGAAAAAAGCACAGTAAGTGGAGAGAGAGAACAGAATGAGAGGCTAGGTGATATTAGTAGGCCCAGATAGTCAGATGGGTTTCCCTATCCACCAGTTGGGCGTTGTTGAATTTTTGAATATATCTAAATATTTCTGAAGCTAAAAAGAGGCAATATTTTCTTTAAGGTGCCAAAAAACTAAATGTAGGTGTCTCTGCACCTGGATGTACTGCAGATTCTTGGGTATTTGTATCTTTTCTGGGTTATTAGCAATGAGGCATTTATTCCTCTTGGAAGAACAAGTTCTTCTTTCTGGTGCTTTCTCTTGGGCCTCCAAAATAAAATTAAATAGTCAAATGAGGTATATAATTTTATTAGCTTCTCATGCTACAAAGAAATGTATGAGACTGCTATTTACGGAAGAAAAATATTAAACTCTCAGGACTCCTTCTACAGATTCTTTCCTTCTGGAACTCCCCAAAACATAAATATGAACAACTCTTTAGAAGTGGTAAGAAATTAAGTGCCTTGAGCAAATAGTAACATTGGAAGAAAGTAAGCACTGATTACCTCATTGTAGAGGGGCATTAAGGAAAAAACAAATAAGTAAAAGGTAAATTACTTCCAAAAAAATGCTGCCTTATAAATATTTTAAAAGGGTTAGAAGCAATTTTAAAGTAAAACAAAATGGATCAAAGTCTACTTAAAAAGATTAACAACTTATTTCTAGGTATAATTGTCTATTTTTCCAGTGAAATATTTTCTTACTTATTTTTTGTGCCTCTAGAATGACTGTGTGCTAATGTTAGTCCTGCTGTATTCTTTTGTTGTTGTTTTTCAATTTAAACTTCTTTCCTTATGTAGTGCTCCTCCCATTCTACTTAATCCCAGAGTCTGGAGAATATACATCCAATTTAGAGTTTTCCCTGTCTTTTTGAGGGCCTGTGTTAGCTGAGGAAAGAGATTCAGATGTCCTTTAAGTAAGAGTTTATTACTGAACTCATTCCTTATGGATGTTGTGCTCTTGCAATATATAGATCTTTAATTTTAGAAGTGTTTCCAATTGATGTAGAGCTCTAGCTTTTTAATACCATAGATCGTCAAAATATTTTCCTGTTATGAAAAACAGCTTTTCAAGAAAAGTGATTTTTTTTAATGGAAAACTTGTTTTGACCATATATTTTTGTTTTATGAACAAAATGATAAATAACCATTTAAAAATATTTTAGGTTTGGTAGTGAATATCCCATTTTCCTTTCACTTTTTTATTCTTCTCCTTTTAATTCCACTGGAAAGGAGAATAAGGCTAAAATGAGAAAAAGTATTTATGTTACCAACATCAACAATAAGTCAATTTTTTTTGTACCTTGCTATTTTAAAATGTTGTTGAATAATGAAAAAAATCATAAACATTTTCCAAAGAAATGAGTGAAGTATATGAACTCCCCCCCAAAACAAAAAAAACCTGGCTCTATTAATCCTTATGAAGTCACAGAGGTTCTTTACAAAAAAAAAAGGTAGTGTGCATATTTTGTGGGAGGTGGGGCATTTTTCTCCTTAGGTTTTTGTCAGTATTAGAACTGATTTCACCTCTCCTGTTTATATGGTTCCTTTACTTTAAAGAACACCAGCATCTTAT
Source organism: Alligator sinensis (assembly GCF_000455745.1). NCBI lineage: Eukaryota > Metazoa > Chordata > Crocodylia > Alligatoridae > Alligator > Alligator sinensis. The sequence goes on along the minus strand of NW_005843111.1, from coordinate 303,896 downwards.
TTTTTTTAACACTGATCTTTTTAATATATAAGCTGAGCCATACTTACAGTGATATGATTACTACCTCCAGATCAGTACAGTCTACTCATGCAAACTCCAGGCCCAAAAGTGTGCCTTTTCTGATTTCTGTCTAGTAGATAAGGTTTATAGACAAAAATTGTTAATACTGGAACTTAATTGTAAATCTATAGTTGTTACTTATTTTAGTGACATGTTAAAGTAGTGTTTAAAGTGATATTGTAGCTGTGATGGTCCCAGAATTGTGAGAGGCAAGGATTTCTTTGGGTAATATCTTTTATTGGACCAACTGCATGCTTGGGATAGAGTTAGACAAACTTTGGAATACAAGACTTTTCTTCAGGTCTGACTTTGGATGGTATTTGAATTAATTCTTGACAGTAAAGACTTTTTATACTTTTAACTTGGGAGGAGCCAACTGTTTGGTAATGACTCCAAGTTAGGAGGACTGTTGGATGAGCTTTGAGGTTACGGTGCATAAAGCAGTCACTCTCAACCAGAGTGCTGGTGCTTCCAGATGGATACCCGTTTTTCAGAGGTGCTGGAGTGGGCAGCTGTGACTGCGCAGGGGTGCATACTCTGTGTTGTAGCCACAGCTGAATTAAACAATGGGTGGATCGAGGATTTTGAAAAGTAGCGGGGTGGGTGTTCAGATGTGGTACTGTGTCATCACATATAACACAGTACTGTACATATTTTTTCTCCAGTTAAAGAGAAACTAGAAGCTATACTAATATGCTAGGGGGCTAGCACTGTATTATTCAGTTTAAGATCAAAGCAAAATCAAATATAACTATTGGAATGTGCACTGATTTGCTAGACTATATGTTAAGCTTAGAAAAAGCACGACTAACTAGGCAAAAGAAGTCAAAAGATAATATGTCATTAGTCTCATAGTTAATATAGGTAAATGCATGTCTCTTATTTGGATTCATAAAACAAAATCTAGCCTTCCTGAGCATCTTCACAAGGCCTCCAATACTGCACTGTTAGTCATTTCTGCACTGGAGTTTAATATTACCTTAGAGTTAAAGTTTTTAAATAGTCTGCAGGGCTGTGAAATCAAAGAGGGCTGTTATCAGGAAGGGCTAACTGACAGCAAAATTGCAGAAGAAGGGATAATTTGTATGGTGGAACATAAAGATCATTAAAAAAGGAGAGAGGGCTGGTAACACCTGTGGACTGGAGAGAGATTAACAGGAATTGGGGACAACGAGCCATGAAAGCCAATCACTATCAGGACTGGCTAAATAGAAATGCCACTCCTCCTCCTAGGGAGTGGGTTTTAAAGTTTGGGTGAAGCAGGAATCAAAGAGGGGAGGGGTACCACTGTATCCCCCTAGATCTACCCTTGAATTAGAGCCATGACAATTATCATCACTTTGTGGTGGTGCCCAAGTGTGGTGGCTTTCAGAGGTCATAGACTCATAGAGAAGCAGGGCTGGATGGGACCTCCAAAGGTCATTTAGTCCACCCCCAGCCTCAGGCAGGATCATCCCTATCTACACCATCCCATACAAACCTTAATCTAGATGCTATGTAAGACTACTGTCAACCCTGACACAACACAGACCTAACACCCTAACTTGCCACAGGTAAAGCAGGGGAGCTATGACAGCCAATGTCCTGCTTCTAAGAAATATACGCTCAAGAGATCCCAGGTAGAAAGCCATGCTCCCTGCTAGAGAGGAAGGCAAAAACCCCACAGCCTGTACCAGTCTGATCATAGGGTAAAATTCCTTCTTGACCCCAGGCATGGTGATCAGTCTGACCTGGAGTGGAGGGGCAAGATCCTCTAGTCTGGAAAGTCAGGCTTTGGTCTTAGCAGGGGCATTGGCATGGCTCAGTCCATGTCCCCAGCCTTGGCTGTAGCCAATACCCAGTGCCTCTGAGGAAGGCTTAAAAACACCCTGACACACACAAAAGAAAGTGGAGGAGGAGTGGAGGGGGCAACCAGCAAAGCCCCCAAAATGGGAAATACCCCTAGTAGAACACAGACATAGCTATGCCTAGATCATCCCTGCCCAGTGGCTGTCCAACCTCTTCCTCAACACTGCCAGTGATGGAGGGGCTGCAGCATCCCTAGGCAGACTCTTCCCCTGCCTCGCTGTTCCAACAGTGAAGTTTTTCCAGATATCCAATCTGAACTTACTTTTCTGCAACTTCAAGGCATTGGTCTGTGTCCTCCTCTACAGCAAGAGAGAAAACCTGCTTTCCCTCTTCTTTATGGCAGCCCTTCAGATATTTGCAGACTGCTGTCATGTCCCCTTTGAGGTGCCTTTTCTGCCAGCTGAACATGCCCACTTCCTTCTGCCTCTCCTCACATGCCTTGCCTTCCGAGCCCCTGATCATCTTTGTGGCCTGCCCCCGGACGCTCTCGGACATCTCCGCGTCCTTAAAATAAAGAGCCCAGAGGCGCTGCTCCACGCGAGGCCTAACCAGTGCGGAGCAGAGGCGCCCTCACCTCCCCCCACTTGTCCTCCCACTTCTAGCGATGCCCCCAAAGCCGCCTTCGCGCTGCAGCCCCGGAGCCTGTGCCGTCCCGGGTCCTTCCCCTCCGCGCTGCCCTCCACCCACGCCTCACCCGTGCTGCCCCCGGCCTGCAGCACCTTGCATGGGTGCCTTGAGACCCCTTCTGGGTGCGTGGCTGGTGATGGAGGGGCCGGGCCGGGCCCCGCGCGTGTCCGGGGAGCGCAGGTGGGCGCTGTGTTGTGCTCAGCGCGGTGCCGCGCGCCAGGGGCAAGGCCTGTGCCCCAGCCCCCGCCCCTGCCC
>NW_005843111.1:291446-300792 GCF_000455745.1 Alligator sinensis | reverse complement strand
GAGCTGTCCGCGCTGCCTGCGCCGACGGCCGGCCGGCTCCCGCTCCCTCTCCCTGCCCCGACTGCCTGCTCTCTCTTTCTCTTTCTTTCTTTCTTTCTTTCTTTCTTTCTTTCTTTCTTTCTTTCTTTCTTTCTTTCTATTTCTATTTCTCTCTCTTTCCTTCTTTCTTTCTCTCTTCTTTCTCTATTTCTATATCTCTTTCTCTTTTTCTCTCTCTGTCTCTATCTCTCTCCTATTTTTCCTAGAGGGAATTCAGCATTTTGTCCATGTAACTGGTAAGGGCAGACCCCCCACCCCCGCAAACAAACCCAACAACTGACTGTTTCCTGCCCCCCAGTGCACACCTAGGGCGGATGGGGGGAGGGAGTGAAAATGAACATGCCTAACTAATCATGAGCTGAAATCGGGGCACTTGGGGTGTGGTGCCGGTGCCAGGTTTCTGTGAAGCCTGCAAAGCAATTCCTACAGGACATTTTAGCGCCAGTGGGGAAGAGGGTGCTGTTGCTCCAAAACGTTTGTGCGCGGAGTTTGCTTTCAGTCCCTGTGGAGAGTCCAGGTTACCTTCTGGTGACCAGTTTTATTTTTGTCACACTATGTTTACTTGCTGTGGGTGCGTGGTGTGTAAAATCTGTACAACAAGGTGCCAATTAAAAGCTGCACTTCTATATTTGAGTCGAAAATGTTAGAATCATTGTAGGCTGGTTATTGCTATTTGTCCTTGAGTTCAGTGGGTTATTTTTTGCCTTCCCTGATTTTGGTTTGTTTTTTTAGACTGTTAGGTATGTTTGTTTTGACAGGTGTATTTTTATATAATGGGCTGGCACTGGGCTGTGTTGGTTATGATAGGAAATTGCAGAAGGAGGCATCTGTCCTACGTGGGTTCTCTTGCAAACCCTTTCTGAATTTATGATGCTGCAGCCAGAGTTTTGTTTGTGAGAGTTTTTACTTATGGAGGAAATGATATATGGAAGCTAAACAATAAATAGTTTGCATGCTTGATCTTAGTTGGGCATTCAGGAGGCATGTCAGTATGAGTTTATTCTGCTCAGTTGGACATGCCTATTTAGAAGTACAGGGTACACACACACAAAACTGGAGTTCTATCAGAGTAGAATAAAGTTTATTGGCTTGAACATGTTTATCTAATTTAGCAAGCAAATCTAGCAACATATTTTTTGAGATGAAATAGCTGCCTGAGCCCTGGAGCATACACAAATGAGCCCTGCTGTACCTGAAGGAAACACTTGTCTTGACACATTTACAAAGGGTTGCTCGTTGCTTTGAATGTATTGAAGTCTTTCTATCTGTATTTATTTCCACTAGAGCTCCTCCTGTCTGGAAAGCTAAGTGAATATGGTGTGATTGTGCCCTTCAGTGCAGATTGCAAAGGACGGTTCCTCTCACATGTGGTGTCTGGCTCAGTGGCATCAGGGAGTGGTGAAGACTGCCATCCCTCCACCCCGCACTCAGCTCGGCATAGAGTGGCCCGCAGCACCCTGAATGAGCCCCTGCACCAAGGTGGAGCTGAAAATCGCTTGCTTTATTTCAACGTCACTGTCTTTGGAAAGGAACTGCATCTCCGTGTGAAGCCCAACCATCGGCTGGTACCACCTGGGGCCTCAGCCGAATGGCAAGAGGATTTCCAAGTGCTGTTCCAAGAGCCCCTGCAACAGGAGTGTGTCTTTACAGGGGATATCTCAGCCATGCCTGGTGGCTTGGTGGCCATCAGCAACTGCGATGGACTGGTAAGCAACAGGCAGTTCACCCTTCTGCAGGGCAAATGCTTTCTATTTCAGTATTTCACTTCTGCTGTCCATTTAGGATTTAGGATCACTTCTGCTTTTGATTTTGGTTCTGTATGGAAAAAGTTTGCATCAGACCTTCCAGTACCTCTTCAAACTGAGGTATAGGAAGAGAGGGATGTAGCAAGGTTAACATTTTTTTGTTGCTAAACTGAAGTCTTCCATCTAAAAGTAGAACTTGAAGATACTGGCTACATATTTTATAATGCCCTTCTGTTCCTCAGGTCCCCTCTGCTCCCAACATGCCCTCAGAGCTCTTTGTGTTGCCAAAAATACACAGCCAGGTTTATAGTGGGAGGTTATTTCTAGCACAGAAAGAAACGTAAAAGCTGAGGAACCAGTCTTTGGTGTGTCAACCCCTGTGGCCCTTCTCAGGTTGTTTTTTCTCTTGGTAGATAGCTGTGCCTGCTTTTCCTAGAAACTTGCTCTCAACCTTTGGATGCTGCAGATTGGAATTTCTTGGCCACATCTATTTGTCCCATTTCATTTTGTTGTGTCCTCTGTTTGGGTGCATCTTAAGAGATGAAGTCTGGATCCAGTTAAATATACTACCTGGTAATAGGTTGTCTACCTGCAACATGCAGCAGGTTATCATTCCCTGGCTTATTATCAGAGATAAGCTTTTCCTCATGTGGCCTGCCGCATAAGCCAATTATTTCTTGGGGACAGGTTTTGCCTTGAGGATTTCTGTTTACCCCATGCCTCTTGCTTCCATTTCTCCTTGTCTGTCTGTTTGTCCCCTCATCTTTGCTTTCTTGCATCAAAGACATTTGTCTTCTAGCAAAGAGAGGATTTTCTCTAGAACCCTGCAGTCTCATTGAATTGGCAGAGGGGTCAACACTGGTGTAAAGTGCTCTCTTCTTTCATCTTAGACCCTAAGCTGAGATGATTTGACTGATAGGCTTTTGTGATCTTTGACCTAGTTAGGATAACTGTAGGTGATTTACTTATTCATATATAATTTTAAAGTGTTACTAAGCCGGTATAGGAACAGCATCTTACACTGATAAGATACCATTAATTCTCAAGTATTTTACAAAATATGTAATAAATATAAACATACAGTTGTGTATTTAAATTGGATAAAATCACCTTACCCACAATTAAATTGTATCCACCTCTGGACTGGGGCATGCTTGCCATCGTCAGCAGGGTGTTCCACAGTTTAGTGATACATAGCATATGAAAATGCACTTCTTGAGCTTTTTTTCTAATAGTTTTTAACTTTCAGTTACATGTTGTGGTCTCTGGCCCTTGAATTATGTGGAAAGATGAAAATGTAGAAGGCACCCCTACTACTCATTGTTTTAAATACCATATTTCTAGATACTTTTCTTTTCCTAAGCTAAGTACTGAGACATGTTTTCACCTTTTCTTACTCTGACCCTGCCCTGTTTCCTGTGCCTTCCCTTTTCCAATTAAAAACTTGATGATAAGGGTGTGATGGCTTCCAAAAATCCTGAGAATTGATAGTTGTCCACTGGTCCAAAGAATTTGGGAACCTCTAATCCCTGTATAATCCCTGAAATGACATTTAGCACCTTTTTAAAGACAGACGTTACCAATTTCTTTTCCTTTGCTAAAGAATATGATCCATTTTTGAGGGCTCTGTTAATAGTTCAGCTTCTGTAAGCCTTTAACTTTCTTGGAGTGACTGAGTGAACAACATTTGGTAAAATGATTTATTGCCAAAGAATGTAATTACTTAAATTGTTCTAGCACTTCTTTTTGCCCTTGGTGTCTAATTGATACCCAGGCAGGTTTCATAAGTTTGATCCACTTGAAGAATTTCCCCTTACTTATTACATCTTTGGATAGCTGCCCTTCAAATTTCCTCTGAAGCTATTTAATCCTTTTTCTACATGCCAATATTTGTTTTGTTTGCTTTAAGTTTACAGTTTAGTTGGAATAAATTCTTGTATTTTTTCATTTAACTGTATTATTCCCCTGGTTTTTTGGCTCTGTTTTTGGGAGTGAGGGGTGTTGTTTTTTGTCCTTGGAGATGCTTATGTTTTCTAATTCTGAAAAAGTAAAAAATATATTTTGCTTCAACCTCTGATGTTGTTCCCTTTATAGGATACCCTAAAATGATTTTTAAAAAGTATCATTTTGGGTCAAATTACATCTTTGAAACTGCATTAATGCTTATCAATTTACGTAGATGACATGAGCGCTAATGATTTTGGCCCTCCACACTGGCTTGAAGGCTTTAGAGAAGTTTCCTATGATTGCACTGGACAATACCATTAGAACTGCACTATATCTTGAATAGAGGTAAATTTTAAGTGTGCCTGTTTCGGTGCACCTGTAATTTCTTTCTGTGCCTCAAGCAGGGGGATGCTTTCCCAGAGGCTTTTGAAAGAATTGACAACTCAGTCTGTCAGCTCTTTTCTCCTGTTCTTGCTGAGAAGACTGTCCTTGCCCCTGCAAGCAATATGTGGATTTTAGACCCAAAGAGTTTTAGGCTTGACTGTGAGAGGGGCCAAGATGTCCTTGCCAGAGGTAGAGGCCCAGCCTACCAGGCAGAATTCTGTTTGAGTGTTTCCTGGAGGCTGCTCTGATGTCTGAGCATCTGTTGTCTCAACCAGGAAGTTGAGAGAAGGTGTTAAATTAGTAATTAAAATGTTTTGTTTGGGAATTTTAAAATTTTTTTCTGAGAAATGCACCACCTGTTAGGGCTCCTATACACATGCGTGGAGCATGCTCTGATGTGGTAGAAATCCAGCATGTCGGAGCAGACCCGATTAATGGAGTCTGCTGGAGCACGGAAATTGATGTGCTTCAGCAGCCTTCCATGTCATGTGTATCAGCATCCCGGTGTGTCTTTGCACTGAAAAAATGGAGGTGGGGTGCTTTGAAATAAAACACATTCAGTGAGTTTTAGTTCAAAGTGCCCTGCTGCCATTTTTTCAGTGTGGGGATGCGCAAGGACACTGCTACACATGACACATGGGCACTTTTAATTAGCACGGCTCACTAATTAAAGTGCCTGGCGCCATGTGCCACAGCACACGTAAAAATGCCCTTAAGGTTCAGTCAGTTATTGTCGGAGACTTTTTATTTCACCATCACTACTTTACTCTGTAGATTACAGGATAGTACCGGCGGAATATTCTATCCTTTTCAGCAATGTTTTTTGTCTATCTGGTTGTAGATTCCAGTAGAAATAGTAAAGTCTTTCAAAATTGTACATTTTAAAGATTATTTTCCCTTAGGACAGTGGGCTTTGTGTCTCTTGGCTCAGGACAGAAGTTACACACAAACTGGTATAAGCAATCCGAAATCAGTTGAAATCTGTAACACAACAGAAGTTCAGTGTGTGTAAACCACTTTCAAAATGGTCAAGACTGGTTTAAGATAAACCTGGATGGATGTAGTAGCAGACTTAACTGATTTAGGTTAAATTGCTTTATTGAACTTCTGTCCCAGATCCCCTCCAGATTTAAGTTAACTCAGTCCCCCAGCATCCCAGGATGCTTTGCATATCCCTTGCAACCCCCTCCTCACAGGGTGGGTGGGCTAGACTTGGCCTAAGTTGTCTGCTCCAGCTGAGCAGGGATGTGTGCTCTAGCACCACTCCCCTCCCTCCTCCTTCCCCCCCGCCCCAGCTTTTGACCTGGGCCACTGCAGGCATGTGGCTACATTTCCTCAATCAAAAATTAATATCTGTTCACTCACTTATCGGTTCAATCCAAGCAGTTTAGACTAACCTGCGAAGATTGAATTGAGTCAGCCTCTGGCTTTTTGCCTGTCTGTGCTTAGCCTTTAGTCCATATGATGCAGTTCCTCTTTTACTAAACATTTAAATAAATTTAACTGTCATGAAAGGTGTACTGTTGGCAGCCCTAAAGATTGAAGTCCTCTGCTCCATAAAGAAGTTTTAGCATGGGCAGGTAGAGTCGAACCCAGTAAACTTCATCTCTGACTAGTAGGGGGCTTGGTTTGAGAGGTACTAGCCAGCTCTTCTGCTCCCTGCTGTATCTAGTAACAGTGGCACCAATTGTGGGAATACCTTGTGATGTGGATAATTCTACATGTTGTGGTTGTCTGTGCATACTGTTGTACACCAAAATCAGTTGTACATCAGAATATCTGCATCAGCACTAGGGATCGTAGCAGTAAAGTCATAGCCCTAACTTAAATAGTTAATAGTTGCATTGACACACGTATTTACTGTGGGGTTGCCAGGGCAGGCTCTGCCATTGGAGCTGGGTGGGGACAATATCCCCCTGCCCCAGCAGCATGGAGCTCCTGGCCCTGGCTTCTTGATTAGGGGTAGGGGGCTTGGAAAGAGCTGCAGGGGAGGGGCAGGTCCCAGCCACCTGCCCCGATATGCCAGCGCTAGCAGCGAGCTCCTGGCTGTGTGGGGACATGCTGCTAGCTGCCCCACCAGCAGATCAAGGCAGGGGGCTGGGACCTGCCCCTCCCCTGCAGCTCTTTCCAAGCCTTGTGCCTCCATTGCCTGACTGGGGCATGGGGCTGGGACCTGCCCTTGACTGGGACAGTTCCTGGCCAGCCCTGGGCTGCAGATGGAAGTCTGCCTGAAATGGGGTAGTCCCCAGCCACTTCCAGGATGCACATGTAGACTTCCCCGTGCAACCCAGGGCTAGCTAGGAGCTATCCTGGTCAGAGGCAGGTCCCAGTCAGCTCCAGGCTAGGTGGGGAACTCTCTCTGTGCAGGGAGCTCCCAGCCCCTGCTCTGAAACTGCTTGTTCCTAACCCCTGCTCTGCGATTGCAGAACAGGGGCTGGGGAGCTTGTTCCCAGGCACAGCTCTGCAGTTATGATTGCGGATCTGGGGCTGGGAACTTGTTCCCAGCTCCAGCTTATGATTGTGAAGCAGGGACTGGGGACAATCTTCCAGCCTGTTCCCTGCTTATTCCCAGTCCCAGCTCCGAGATCGTGATTGGGGGGTGGGGTCTGGGAGCTCCCTGCTGCTGGAGCAGGGGGACATTGTCCCCACCTGGGTTTTGGTGGTGGAGTCCACCTCAGAAGCAGGCAGCTTCCAGGGGCAGGAAGCAATCTTCCGCTCCCTGCTGCCCAGCTGACCAGGAGCAAGTTTTCTCCCAGTCAGCCATCTACACGCGCTGTACTGCGCAGTAATGAATTGCAAGTAAATTTGCAATTTGTATTTATAGCTAGCAGATTTACTCACGAGTAGAGCAAATTACTACACAGTAAGCATCTGCATGTGTAGACAGTGATGCTTACTGTGAAGTAATTTGCTCTAATCTTGAGTAAAGCGTCTCATGTAGACATGCCCTATTTGTACCAAATCTGCTTATAGATGTGAAATGAGCTGGAATCAATAATTTATTTAATAGAATTAGGTCCTTTTATTATTATTCTGGGTTTGATAAGAAACTCAAGAGTTTCCCAGCAATGTGGAACTCAAGGGAAACAGTTTTTAGATGGGAGTATTTAAAGAGTTAAGTATTTCAATACATTTGTAAAACAAAAGAAGCAAGCAAACAAAACCTAATCCTTTCCTTCCCCATCCCTAATCCTGTCCCCAAAAAACTGCCTTCTGATCTGCTATAGTGACTTAAATAAAAGGAATCATTTTTTGGTTGTTTGCTTGTGTTAGTTTGCTGCAGAACCCAGTGGGAGTGTCTACATGAGATGCTTAATGCACAGTAGACTAATTCTACTGCACATTAGTACACCAGGGGAAAAGCTGTGCTAATGTGCTTACGCGCAGTAGAATTAGTCTCCTGCACATTAAACATCATGAAAAGACTGCGTGCCAGCGCTACTGTGCAGTAGCACTAGTTACTGCACATTTAGTTAGTACCTCATATTAGAGTTACTAAACTTAATGCACAGTAACAATGGTGCATTAATGCACATGTTGATGCACCCAGTATTCATAGATTAATAGGTGTGGGGTCGGAAGGGACCCAAGTAGATCTTTAAGTCCGACCCCCTGCCCTGGGCAGGAGAGAATACTGGGCTCTCATGACCCCAGCTAGGTAATTATCAAGCCTCCTCTTAAAGACCCCCAAGGTAGGAGCCAGCACCACTTCCCTTGGAAGTTGGTTCCAGATCCTAGCTGCCCTGACTGTGAAGTAGTGTCTTTTAATGTCCAGCCTGAACCTACTCTCAAACAACTTATGGCCATTATTCCTTGTTACTCTGGGAGGTGCTCGGGGGGAACAGGGGCTCCCCCATTCCTTGCTGGTCCCCCCGGTAAGTTTATAGATGGCCACCAGGTCCCCTCTCAGTCTTCTCTTGTAAAGGCTGAACAGGTTCAGGCCCCGTAGCCTCTCCTCGTAGGGTCTGCCCTGCTGTCCCCTGATCATGCGAGTGGCCTTCCTCTGGACCCTTTCGATGCTGACGCATCCCTCCTGAAGTGCGGTGCCCAGAACCGGATGCAGTACTCCAACTGTGGCCTGACCAGCATCGCATAGATGGGGAGGATCACCTCCTTGGCCCTGCTTGTGATGCATCTGTGGATGCATGGCAAGGTGCGGTTAGCTTTACTGACCGTGTCCTCACATTGGCGGCCCATGTTCATTTCGGAATCAGTAATGACTCCAAGATCTCTTTCTGGCACTGTGCTTTCGAGAAGGGAGTTCCCCAGCCAATAGGTATGCTGCTGGTTCTTCCTGCCCAAGTGCAGCACCCTGCACTTGTCAGTATTGAATCCTATCCTATTCTCATTCGCCCACCCCTGTAACCTGTCCAGGTCCAGCTGTATCCTGTCCCTCCCTTCTAGCGTGCCTACCTCATCCCAAATCTTGGTGTCGTCAGCAAGTTTGAACAGGGTGCTTTAGGTATGCTGTAGGTATTGGAGAGGTTAGACATAACATTTGAGAAGGAGAAGAATCACTGGGGAGATGCCAAAGCTTTGGCCACCTGAATTAAGGGTAGGGTCTTTTGCTGGGTAGGGGAATAGAAGTGGCATTTTCAGTGTGCAGATAGATTTGAGGTCCCTGCTTTGTTGCTGGGCAAGTCTATAGAAAATCTCCTAAAGAAGAGGAAATTCATATCTTACTGCTCATTATGGTCCACTGACTCTTGTGTTTTTTTCTTTGCCGTTTCTTGTGGCAACTCTGTTAGACTCTACAGCCATGGAGCTGCCAGAATGTGATGTGTACTCTGGGAAAGCACTTGTAACTTAATGGACTGTGGTAGTCGGCTGAAGGAGTCAGAGAAGCCTTGGGAGAGGGGAGGAGGGTTCTGTCACTTTAGAAGGTCTGGGAACAAGAATTCACTGCTTTGCAGTGACAACTGGTTCTTCATCAATGACCCAGTAAGTAAAATGACCATAGGTCTTGTCAGAGGTACTACTAGTAGGGCTGTGCAAAGCTTTGGGTGCTCATTAAATTCAGAGGAGATTCAGCTCGATTCGGTGTCAGCTCGATTCGGTGGCTGAATCACCAAATCCAAATTGAATCAGGAGACCAATAAAAAGGTCCAAATCGATTAAAAGCCTCTGAATTGATTTGGCAATGTGGGCAGTTCCCCATTCACTGCCACAGGGAGCTGGACCTAGGCTCTGTACTGGTAAGTAGGGCCTGGGGGGGGAGGGGGAGGAGCTGG
>NW_005843111.1:276461-291436 GCF_000455745.1 Alligator sinensis | reverse complement strand
CCCACCTGGCCCCAGTGTCCCAGCACTTAAACCCCCCGAAAACAAAACAAAACAAAACAAAAAAGCCCCGCACTTACCGGCTCCTGCCAGGTGGGTGAGGGGCAATCCCTGCTGCCCCCCATTGCCCCATGCTGTGTGGGGGGGCTATACCACAAGCCCCAACCCCTGCTTTTTTTTTTTAAGAGTTGGGACACTGTAGCTGGGCAGGCCAGCCATTGACAGGGCTGAGTGAGTGGGCAGGGGATGGAGCCTGTTTGATTCAGAGATTTGTTCGATTTGGTGGCAACCGAATCACTGAAACAGATTTGGCCGAATCGATTCGGGACAGTGATTCGAATCACCGAATCGAATTGTTGTCCCCCGAATTGGCCAAATCCGAATCTTAAGTGAATACTAGCCACTTCACACAGGCCTAATTACTAGGAGCACTTTCCTTTCCTGTTAAATTTACCTCATGGCAGCTAATTCACCCTATGCTTTTGGCCATGCAGATGAATACGAGACCCTCTGGAAATATTCTTCTAGTCGGGAGAGAGGTTTTCTTGTCCTTAAACACGCTGTATAGAAGTAGTCAGCAAACACAGTGTTTCTATAGGACCTGCTGATTTGCAGAGCAGGACTCATTGGGTTCTGCTGATTTGCAGAACGGGATTAGTAGAGTTGCATTGTGCTGATTTGCAGAACTTCAGAAACCACACACAATCCAAGGGCTGCAATACACTTATTGGTTTACCCCATCCTCCTAGTTGAAACCAAAGCAAGATATTAGTTGGGTTTTTTTTAAATCAGTATATTGTCCCGCATGTATGTTGTCTCCTTATGTATAGCTTCAGTTGAATCATGGCAAAGAAAAAATATGCTCTTTTCTGTGTTGTATTTATTGCTCTATTTCCAAAACATAAGTGGTCTGACTACAAGCAGCAAGTTCTCATCATCAGGCAAAGAACATGTATTGGTTATGGCATTTTTGAGCGGGGGGAGGAGGGGTCTGCAGGACACTGGGTAACTGGAGACTGCTTTTCTACTACGAAATGATATTTTTGTGGATTGGCCAAAGCAGTTCATGGTTTTATTCCTTCACAGGTAGGGACAAATCTTCAGCTGTGTAAATGATCATAGTTCAAAAAAATGAATAGATCTGTTGCATTGCACACCAGTGTAAAGCTTAGAGGAAAGAAAAGCTTAGTTTTGTGGCTATAAATACAAAATGCAAAAACTAGGAAGATATTTTGGGAATAGATACAGGCCAGATCACAGGTTAGGATTTAGTTTTGCTCTTTGGATCGTAACCATTTGCAAATGAGATTAAGTATAGAAAAGGTGGCTTTACATTGTGGATAGCAAAATAATTAAGCAATCTAGAATATGTTCATCATTATCCAGCAAACCAGTATAACCCTACTCTAATGGGGAAAGAATCTGACCATAGGATTGTTTGCTTCCCTTTGATTTGCACGTGTCCTGTAATTGCAGTTGACCTCACGGGAAGTTGTTCACAAACTTCAAAAAGATAAAATAGCTTTTACATTTCAGCATAATGTGTATGTGGGAGACCCAGGATCTCTTGGTCACTTGTTTTTGATAAAATGAGGTGTTTTGTGTTGCTTCAAATGAAAAGTGTGTACAATTAGATTATATTGTGTAAAAACTGGAAACCGAGTCCAAGTTTTTAAAAAAAGAATGCTTAAAAAAGAGTGCTTAAATAAAGGCTCCTAAATCCGTATTTAGATACATAAATAGGTGGCTTGCTTTTTATAGAAGCTGTGCCTGCATTTGTTCCCATTTTTATAAGAATAGGCACCCATTTTTGAAAATCTTATTTTTCATAACTCGCATGCATTGTAATGGGCCATGACAATACTGTCATCTGTGATACAGCTTCAAAGCCAGTGCAATACCCTGACTTTGGAAGCCACATGAGTGGGAGGGCTATAATCTTTAGACATGCCATCACACTGCTCCTGACCCTTCCCCTACAAGACACATCTTTGCAGGTACCTTAGTTTTCTTGTAAGTTAAAGTATCCCCTCTTTTCTCTGCAGCCTTTCACAATAGGTATATGAAATCTAGCTAACATTCCCATACCTTTAATGGGAATAGTAATTAGAGGAATCAAGAGGATCACACAGAAGCAGTTCAGATGCAGTGTGTAATTTTTTTCTGATTTCCTTTTGTGTATCTTGCTTTCACAGTGCTTTGTTAATTGGAGAGGTCATTTCCTGGGGAAGAGAGAGAGAACAGAAAAGATGGGAAAAGAGATCAGATCCTGTAGTTTTGTTGCACACTGGATTCAGTTGTAAGGATGGCTTCTCATGTAGGGGCAAACATTGAAATAATACGCTTCCACACTAATTAGTTTGATCAGTGCCTGTACCTTTCATCATTTGCTTTATAAAAGACTATACTAGAAGAGGTATAGAAAGAAGGACTTATCCTCCTTTATGTCACTGCTTTTTCTCTACTTGATACGAAATTTGTGATATCGTTGTGCGGGCCGGCTCCCGGTCCTGTCCTCGCTGAGCGCGAGCCGGGCCCATCTGTGTGCACACGGGCTGTGGCCGGCAGCCCGGGCACGCGGGGCCGGAGAAAAGTCGCAGGGTGGAGTAATACGCTCGAGCTAGAATCAGTCACAGAGGTGTAATGGTTGATTGAAAAGATTATTTACTTACACCGGAGATGGTCGTGGTGCAGGCTGGACAGTTTCCCAGGTACAGCTCTGCTTCCTTCCTCGTTGGAGGACTCTAATAAACTCGGTTCCTTGACACCGGAGTGAATCAGGCTCCGCAGGGTTCAAGAATTCGTTCCCACGGAGCAGCTGTATCTCCGTGAGTGTTACTTGGTTCCCAGGTCCCCCGGAGCTGTTAAGACTCCGTGGTTCGAAAATTGGGCTCTAGGATAGGGATTCGTCTGGGCTGCGATCGGTGACGGGGAGAGGCTAGAGGCTAGAGGCCGTCGGTTAGTGGTGCCCCGGAGTTTGCTAGGCTCCGGGGGTTCGGCAATTGGAGCCTCTATCGCCTTCTTAAGAAAGACGCGCTGGGTTCGAAAGGAGATCTGTCTCTCCGTCTCTCTCCGTCTTTCTCTCCAACTTGGGTGGAAACCACCCAAGCCTTTTGTACGGCTAGCAAGCCAATAGCTAGCCGCCACGTGTGCCTAAATTAAGACCGGCCAATAATGTGGCTCAAATCTCAATACAAATGGCGGGAAAACTCCTTTGCAGCGTACATCACTAAATGCAAAAGTCATGCACAATGCAAAGAAGGTTACAGAATGGCGGGAAACACTTTTCTGCACGCGGGTTCTCCATAACAACAGAACACTCCATTGTGCAAAAGATCTCCAATTCGGCGGGAACATAATTTAGCGGTGCCGAAGCACACACAATTAAAAAATCCACAACTTTGGGTTGTGACAATCATGACCATTTCAAGGACAACACCTTTGAGGAGAAGTTCTGTTCCTGCTAAAGGCAATAGAACTTGTGCCATTGTTTTGAATTGGATTTCACTCTTGATATTTTGTACATATGATTGTATTTCCATAGCATAGTCCAGTAGGAGAATTTTAGCTGTTGCCCTGCATCTTGTTCAGTTGTTTATTTAGATGCAAAATGCTACAGATCTGATTCTTAATATCTCATATCTCATTTTGTACTGGTATAAAGGTTGTGTAAGATGTAAGGTAACTTGATCAGAACCCAATACTTGAGAAATAACAATAAAACAAGTGAAGGATTCCGCTCTCTACACCCCACCTCAGCATTGTGTTTTGCAAAGGTTACTCTTATTTCTAGTCAAAGTGATG
The DNA here is from genome assembly GCF_000455745.1 of Alligator sinensis. Classification (NCBI taxonomy): domain Eukaryota; kingdom Metazoa; phylum Chordata; order Crocodylia; family Alligatoridae; genus Alligator; species Alligator sinensis. Next base: position 287,635 of record NW_005843111.1, on the reverse strand, counting down.
GTAATTTTATCTTGGATTGCAAAACAGTAGAGTTAGACACTGCAATATAGATGCTTTTGTCTTAGGATTCAGACTTCAATTTCTAGAGTATAGCATTAAGGTCAAGAAGGAGAAAGAACACTTGTTAAAATGTTCATTGCAAAGTATATCTAACTACTTTGCAAATTCTGATCCTGATTATATGTAGATTAGTTTAACGTGATTAGAAGTGTATTACTTCCATGAAGTTAACTGTCACTTGCACTGATGTAGCAAAAATCTGTGTGCGCAAAATCGGGCCCTGTTTTGAACAATTCATTAGTGCAGGAATCCTGTCTCTATGACTTTCACCTCTGCAAGACCTAGATCCAAATTCCAGCTTGGGTCACAAGGAAAAATGAGTTCAGAATAGTTCCCCATTTGTAGACACGCAAAACTGCTGCATGTTTTGGCACACTTCTATGCTATTGGCAGCCTCTGCTAAGGAGAGGCCCATAACTTGAATAGCAGGGTTGTTGCAGGTCATGATTGATGTATGTAGACAGAGTTGTGTGGAAGCCCAGAACAAGACCAGTAGGGGATGGTGAAGATCGGGAATGAGGTGTATTAGTGAAGCTCTGTAGGAAAAAGTTGCACAGTGCTTGCCTACACTGTGCCAGGATCAGACTAGTGCTATTAGTCCCTCACTTTCATGAGCATTAAATCTATTTACAAAGGGAAAAAAAAGGAAGAAAAGAAAAAGCTACAAAGCTCGTATTTGATTGGTTGCAAGGTCATGGGTTTATTACACGGCCTGTTCTTTGTAGAAGATTGAGCGAATTGGGGGAGGAGGCAGGCAAATTTAGCCGGCATGGGAATCGCGTTTCTCAGACATAGCTGTGCACTAAATATGTACATATGGGTTCCATTTCAATAAGACTGTTCTCATTTGAAGCTAATCTTTTTACTTCCTGATTATTGTGCTTCCACCCAAAGAGCTTTAGGGCTAAATTTTACCCTCAAGATATATGAGTGCCCCGTTCTCATTGACTTTCATGGGAATAGAACAAATGGATTTGATGGCAGGATTTGGCCCCTCTTTTGAAGTCTGAAAGAGGAGCATTTAAACACATCTTACAGCTCTGCTCAGCATTTGCCAGAGTTTGTGAAACAAGACCAGCAGGTTAATAAACAGAGCAGATAAAAGCTGTCAATTCCCAGGGACTTCACTTAGCTGAACTTTCCTAGAGGAGGCCCACATTCACTTAAGCATAACGTAGAAAACTAATGTTATCAAAGTGGCTAAAAAGACCTCTAGTTTAATTCTATACTCTGCTCTGTTTTATGAAATGTATGCCACATGTATGCAAAAAAGCATATAATACCCCTGTGAACATATTACGCTGCAGTGCAAGTAATGACAGATGAGAAATTTAAGGTGCAGGATATTATGCCACTACATGTTTTAAAGAGTCATCTCATTTTGCAACATGCTGTCATATCTGGGACATGCCATATGTGAAATATAGCTTATTATGGAACAGAATTTGGTTTTGAACAGTGCCTTTCCTATTCAGGAAACTGTACAACACTTTCCAAAGCAGAGTCAGATAGGGAATGCTCAGGTGTCTCTCTAGGTAAATGCATCAGCCCTTGAGCAGTAATGATTCTAACATTAAATCCCGCTTCCTGGAAGAGGGAATGTGTCTGAGGACAAGTTTCTCCTTTTACCCTTTTGTAGGCCAGAATCTGAAACACAGAGGGTAGGGACAGACATTCAAAAAGCTGGAGCCTGAATTGATTCAATCTTTGCAGGTTATTTTAACCTGCATAGATTAAACCAATTTGCAAGTGAATAGACATTCACTTTTGACTCCGGAAACACAGACACATGCCTGCAATGGCTCAGGTCAGAAGTGGGGGGCGCTAGAGCAAGCCCTTGGGTAGAGGGAAACTAAGCTGAGGTGGGTCATGGCTAGGTCAGGGAAAGGGCTTAAAATCCCACCCTGGCCTGCAGGGACCGTAGCCAGGGTTTGCCTGGAGGGGGAGGGGGGGAAGCAGCCCCTATCAGGGGTCCCCAGCCCCCTACCCTCACTCACTCGCTGGCTGATGGCAGGACTGGGGGCATGGCCTGGCCTCAGTATCCTGAGGGGAAGCGCAGGTTTAATCTCCCCATTGCAGGGGTGGGGATTGGCGTGGGCACCAGTAGGTTCTGCTTATGCACTTGGAGCCGTGCACCCGGGGCTGTGGTGGTCAGATGGGGGAGGTTAATCCCTCCATTGCAGGCAGCAGTGGTGGGGGGCACCGAGATGGTGCCCTGGGCCAAGTCCTTCCGAGGAGTTGCCAGCTGATTGCGGGGAGAGGATGGGGAGGGGGTTGTGACCTGGCTGTGGGGAGGGGAGATGTTACTTGGCTGTGGGGAGGTGGGGAGCCAGGACTAGTTACAGCCCAACTCACTGCTGTGTCACACTGTGGAGCGCAGCCCGGGCTGGGGTGGCCCCAGGGTGCAGGGGTCAGCACCCACTGCCTCCTGCCTCCAGCCGCACATGGGGGCCACAGTAGCAGGTGGGCTGCAATTATAACACAGCTCTTCGCCCCCTTCCCTCTCCTGGTGGTGGCGGTGGCAGAGCAAACTATCGTGGTGGGTGCAGGTGAAGCACCTGTCCCCCGCCACCTGTTTGTGGCAGTGCTGGGTGCTTGGGGTGGGCTGCTACAGCCCAGGGGCATGGGTCTTGGCAGGGGGAGGCAACAGACTGCCACAGCCCAGTCTGGCCTGGCCTCGTGGTCCAGGAGCCTAGGCAGTGACTGGGCAGGCAGCAGGTGACACATGCCTCACTTGCGCCCGCCACTATGATTCCCTCTGCCACCACTGCCGGGAGAGGGAGGGGTGGCCTGCACGGGCCAGTTACTGCCTCCGCTCCTGGGCTGCAGGGCCAGGCTGAACCCGGCTGTGGCAGTCCATTTCCTCCCCCCACCACTGCAGAAGCCCACCCTGAGCTCCCAGCCCTGCAGCCCAGGAGTGCAGCCCTTCTCTGGCCTGGCCCTGTGGCCCAGAAGCATAGGCAGCAACTGGCCCACGGCAAGCCACTCCTCCCTTTCCTGGTGGTGCTGGTGGAGGGAACCATCACAGTGGACACAAGTCATTGCTTAGGCCCCTGGGCCTGGCCAGATCAGGCAGCAGTCCATTGCTTCCCCACAGCAAGGCCCACACCCCTGGCCCACAGCAGCCTGCCCTTAGTGCCTGCTGCATCCATGAGCAGGTGGTGGGTGACAGGTGCTTCACCTGCGCTTGCCATGATAATTTGCTCCACTACTGCTGCCACCACCAACAGGAGATGGAGGGGGCAGGGAGCCACACTGCAGCCTGTCTGCTACTGTAGCTCCCACGTGGGGCTGGAGGTGATGGGTGCTGACCCCCACCCCCTGGGGCCACCCTAGCCTGGGCCCCACTGCCGCAGTGAATCAGGCTGCAACTAGCCCTGGCTCCCCCCTTTCCTGCAGCCAGGACACACACCCCTTCCCTGTGGCCAGTTGACCCTCAGAGGGACTCAGCCCAGGGTGCTGTATCAATGCCCCTGCCACTGCTGCCTGCAATGGGGGAATTAACACCCCCCCCCCACTCCGGCTACTTGTGTCTGGCCACCGTGGCCCCCACGTGCATGGTCTCGGGTGGACAAGTGTGCTGCCTCCCTTGCAACAGGGGGATTAAACCCCCAGTTCCCCACAGGCTCTTGGGGTCTAGCCCTGTCCCCTCTCCTGCTGCTGGAGCAGCGATTGGGGTGGGGGACCGGGGATGCCTGGCAAGAGCTGCTGCCCCCTTGTCAGGTAGAGCTGGCAGTACTCCAGAGCAGAGTTTCCCATACCCACCCTTTTCTCAGCCAGCTGGAGCAGTGATAGTATCCAGCTAGGGAGGAGAGGGGTGGGTTCAACCCTGCTGCAGAGCATGCTGGGATGCTGAAGGACTCTGATTTAACTTAAACTCGGAGGGGGTCTGGGCAGTGATGACGCATAGCGGGTGCATGGGTGTGCACGTGCACCCCCTGAAAGCGCTGGTGCAACCCCTGACCGGCCATGCTCCCCGCTTAGGCGATGGGCAGGGAGGGCTGGCAGGAGTGCTGGTGCCCTCTTGTGAGTGCCGGTCGGGGAGTGGGAGCGCCAGAAGCGCCATGGCTACTTTTGGGAGCAGCATGGCCACTAAGTTTAGCTGTGTGGGGACCCCCCCCCCCGTTGTTGGCTAGATTGGCTGCAGGGGACCCCCCTGACTAAGGTGGCAGGCAATGCCCATGGTTCTGGGACAGAACTTGCATAAACTGATTTGGCCCAAATCAGTTAAGTCTGATACTGCATTCAACCAGGTTTATCTCAAATCAGTTTCAGCTATTTGCAAACTGGTTTATGTCCACTGAACTTATGTTCTGGTGCAGGTTTAAACCAGTTTCTCATCACTTAGACCAGTTTATATATAACTTCTGTCCCTAGCCAGACAGAACCACTGATTTATGGAGTATAGTGCTATCTATTATGAGTAAAAGGTCTCAGAATCTGATTCCTGGAATAGCCCCAGCTGATCAGTTCTCCTTCTGCACCCCATCTTCTGTGGTAAACTCCTTCAGTGCTCCCTAATATATCAGTCATGGGACCAAGGTAATTATCGACTTAAATTGATTCTGCCTTCTACTTCAGTGGAATTCACCCTTCACTAGCAGTCCATCAGTAAAAGCAAGCTCTGTGCAGTTAGGGTGTCAAAGATGGCAACTCTTCTCTGGCTGCACTGCTTGCCAATATTTTTCAGCCAAATGAAATTATAATTATATGGAAAATCTATATTTTTCCTCTCTGGGATGTTTGCTTCTCTGGCTGAATTTAGCAGGTTCATTAATTTTTCCATATTTCAGTTGCATTTTGGTGTCAGAATTTCCTGAATTCTTGTGGGAATTTCATGTTCTTTTACCCACTTATTATAGAGGAGTCACTAACATGCAGAGAGGCTTATCTGTGTCTCTGTTTGTCGTCTCTGGGCCAAACCATCTGACTTCCCATTAGGAATGCTGTCATCTGTCCAGCTTGGTGAATTCCAGTGTCCCTGAGTATATACAGTATTGATGATCAGTGAAGAACTTAAGAAAACACTTCCCTTACTCCCATCCTCTTTCTCAAGTCTGTGATGTATATCATGAGGCCTGTAGAAATACATTTACTGGAATATTTTTAAAGTATTTCCCATACTTAATGTGGAGAGATATTATAAGGGTTGATTAGGGCAGGCTTTGTTTTGATAATTGTCTTTGACTGAACTATGAGCCTCTCAACTTAGCTGTGGCATTTCCCTCTTGCCAAGACCAATTTAATTTTAGTTGGTATTTAGAAGATCTACAACTCAGGTCAATCAGGTTATAATTGGCTTAAAGTAGCACCCTTGCAAGTTGTGCCATTTTTACCTTCACTTTAGTAACACTGAAAACACTGTGAAATTCTTTCATACCTTTGAAAATATCAATGGGCACCAAAAACATTACAGTACATGACATCTATTTCTTATTACCAGTTGCCCTACCAGTCAGTTTCTTGAGTATAATCTTGAGTAGTCTCTTAGCTGTGAGCAGTAAGATTCCTTGTAAGGTAAGGTACTACTAAATATGAACATAGGCAGCAGATTCAACCTTCTATATGAATTGTTATTCAGTGAGCCAAATGAATACTACAGGTAGTGCTGAGTTAAACCAGATCCACTCTCATGGAATAGATCCCGCTTAAAAACGCCTACCAAGAGAGCATATTCCCAGGCACAAAAGCAACATGCATATGTGTGTGCGCACGCGCACGTGCACACACACACACCTCCCCCCCTCCCCCCCTGCTTCCCTTCCCCCAGAGAGCTTATTCAGGCAAAACTCTTACTGTGAGAGTAGGATATGCTTTCTTAATGACTGCAGGGTGTCTCTAGTGGGTTATGGAATAGAGAAAATCCCACACAATTTACTGATTCGTTTTGATGCACTGGCTGGGGGAGTAGTTAGCTGATTGCACGATTTCACAATGATTACACACTTAATTCATGCAACACAATTTTATTTTAAAATTCTTTGCTATGTATATAACACTGCTTAGCTTTAAGAAACACCACAAACATTAAGAACACAATAATTACATATATCAGAAACAATGCTCCGAATGCACTTCCTTCCCAAACAATGCTATAAGAATTAGTGTTACAAAAACAACTACAATTACAACTAAAAGTTAAATTTGAATCAATACTATTATTTTTCATATTATACTTACAATCCTAGAATTCCGAAAAGCCAAATACCAAAATATGGTTTCATTCCTCAGTAGTACAATTTAATCGGTTGGCCTCAGTAGTACGGTTCAATGGGCTCGCCTCAACAATACAATTCAATAGGCTGGCCTCAGCAGTGATAGGACTAAGTCCCCTTCCTTCAGTCCCTTTCAGGTGCTCCGCGGCTTCAGCGTGAACTAAGAGATTCGTGTTCACGGAGAGGGTGGTTCAGGTGATCAATCTGATCCGGCCTACACTTGCGATTCTTCCTTCGTTGTTCTACAAGTGAAGTCACCTCCAAATTGGGACAGTAAGTTACAGTTTTTATTGAGTGAGCTGCCGTCTATGGGCTCCTCCTACTCAACCTGTCATTACCCCCAAATTTGGGCTCGGATCTTACTCAACAGATTCTTTTGAAATTACCTTTGGGAAACTTCCATATCATTGCAAATGCCCTTTTCTTACCAATCTGGTCAAAAGGCCTTAGGGTTTGATCTCTCGGAACTCAGGATATTTGCTCTCTTTGTAAAAGACTTCTAAAGATAAAATTCAAATTAAGACTTTAAACAAAGTCAGGACCTTTTGCACGTAGTCCAAAAACAATGACTTAGATAAGGAGATAAATCTTATCTTCTTCCTGAAACTGGCTAATGGGCAACCTTTACAAACATTCAAACTATTTCATTCAATATGACACAGGGTTGGGCAGAGATTTTGGTAAGCGGGTTTTCATGCATTTATCATAGAACTACCTCAGGATGCTCTGATGTTGAGGCAGAAGAAATTTGTAGGCAGTGTAGCCATGTGGATTTCAGACTCTTTTAATCATGGAGAATAATCAAGGTATGGCAGAGACACACTCAGTGCATTAGCAGTAAGTATGGGGCAGAGTACGCTAGTCTGTATGGTCATCCCTGGAGCTCACCTGGTAGTTTGTTGATGTGTGGGTGGGCAGATAAGGTACCTAAAATGGTTTTTCACTATTGACATAAATGGGTGGAACAGGAAGGCAGGACTGGAAATGTCAAACTCACTATATCACTGATGAACAAATTAATCTTTTGAAAAGAATTCGGTTAATTGCTTTGTTCCAGAATTACAGCATCTGGGAGAACTCTGCTATGTCACTTGAATTCTTACATAGCTGAACTAGTTACTTAAAATCATTCTGTTTTATTATGGGTATATATTCTTCTTCTAGTGCCCTACCTTTGAAAGAGCCAGAAAAACTGATACGGTTTCTGTTTCAATTTTACTTATTATAATTTTTTGATTATAGATTAAATGGATATAACACACATGAGTGTTTCATTTTTCTTGCAATGTGAATGCTCTTGTCTTTGAATGGATTGAAAAGTGACATTTAGCTTCCCTAGAACCTTTACAAATGTCTCCATGTCCACTTCCATGAGTGGCACTCAATGAATTGCAGTTTATAGTCTTGCTCTTTCTAAAACAACAGCCTGCTACAAAGGAATATTTTAATAGGTATGCTTCTCATCCCCATGTTAAGAGCATATGGCTGCTGTAAAGGTCTAAGGTTACCTTCTGGCATTGAAGCTGTTACAGTATTTCTGTGCTGTTATATCAAACATTATAGTTCTTGATTTTTCAAATTGACAGTTAAGACAATTTGGGATAGTTTATGATCTAACCCTCTCCCCCTCTTCATCCAAACTGCTAAAACACTAACTTGTATCAGGCAGCTGGCAGTGGTTGCAGACATTGGCAGTGATTGCTGAAGCATTGTCTACTGTCTTGTCCTGGGACTGCCAGGATTTTGTGCCAAACAAATCTCTCTTGGCTCTGTGTGTCTCAGATTCCTGAGGGAAACACATAATTTGTATCATTGAAATGATTGGTTCTGGGTCTATCAGGAGAGAGAAATTTATGGGATTAGGCTCCTGTTTTGGTTCATTTGGGGGTATTTCACCATGAATATACAGCTGGTCCAAAATAAATGAAAAATCAATATCCCAAGGAATATTTAGGCAGTGAGATTGTGTTTGGCAATGCAGACACTGCCTGTTCTCTGAAGGAGGGATGTTACTGTACACAGTATGACTAATATGCAAGCATTGCAGTGACTGTATGTGAGTGTTTTACCTCTTTTGTTATCTATTTCTGGATGCTACATAAGGTTAACTCCCTTTCACAGACTGTCCTATTAATATGTGCTACTATAGTGTGTAGAATGGGAAGTGATTTCTTATTGCCAGTTAATTCTGTTAAGCCACAGATGCGAAAGCCATTGGAAGTTTTTATACATCTACACTTCAGTCCAAAGGGTGACTGTAGCTCATGTAGACTGACCCAATCTCACATGCCCAGGTACTAAGAGCAGTGCAACTAAGGCAGCACGGAGTTCAGTATGGGTTAATCATCTAAACAGTTACCCAACTTCTTCAGCAGGTTTTCCATTTGCAAACTTCTTGGTGCCACAGAATGTCATGGGGATGGGGGACAGAAGTTCTATAAACTAGTTTAATCTAAATCAGCCAAGTCTGCCATTACATCCAACCAGGTTTATCTTAAACCAGTTTCAGCCATTTTGAAAGTAGTTTATGCACACTGAACTTCTGTTGTGTTACAAATTTAAATCAGTTTCAGCTCACTTAAACTCATTTATATGTAATTTCTGTCCCTAGCCACAATATTAGCATTGCTAAGTGTGCAAGGATGACTCATAAGGTAAAGCCAGTTCACATGAGAATCCATAGTGCTACAGACATTCTGACCTGTTGTGGTCTTTCTGAGGTCTTTGCAACAGAAGAATTGCTCTAGAACTTTTGTGCAGTCAAAAAAGAGTGAAAATTATGAGCTGGCATTTTCCAAGGGCTGACGTTTTCTTTGAGTCTATGAAGGGGTGTATCAAGTTCAAAAAGGTTGAGAACCACTAATCTGTGTGGACTGATGTTGCATCTCTAATTGCAGTGCAGACATATTGTGAATGTAGTTTCATAAGTCTCTTTCATACAGATTTTTTTTTAAAATAGTCAAAATTATTGCACTTTGCATAACTGTTTGAGAATTGTCTGTCTTGTGCCTGCTATAATCAGTTGCTGATGCCTGGAAGGTTAAGATGATTTAGATGAATGAAAAATATGCTGTAAAAGAAATTCCACTGACATTTGCAAAAACAAAACCCATAAAGGAATTGATTCACACCCATGCATCAAAGCTTTGCATTCAGAAATTTTACAAGCTCAAAGATTCATATGTGTTTGGACCTTGAAAATCAGGTTCACAATGTCTGATTCTTTTCCATTTTAAAATTTTATTTATCTGTTTGCCTCACTAGTATGCTTCAGTAGGTAGCTCCATCAGCTTGTACAAAAGCACAGCCTAAGAATTTTTATTCCCAACCATCATTGAGCTGCTGAGTCATTGCGTGGTTTTGCTGAAGACACCAAAGACTTGAGTCAGTAAAACTCTTTAAGCAGATGCTTATTTTAATTCTCCTATTGACTTAGTTGGAGTCTTATTGACATCTGGAACTACTCACCTGAGTAGAATTAAGCATATGTGCAAATGTTTCCAGGGCCTGTGTCCAGACTTTCTTGCCTCAGTTATTCATCTATAAACTGAAGAAAATGTTACTTACTTACTTTATTGATTTTTGTAAATATAATTGATTCAAACATACACAATTCACAGATATTTCTGAAAATTTCTAAAGACTTTTCTGTTTTTTTAAAATGTCAGTAGAATTTGTTATAAAGAATATTTTTAGTTTTCCAATTAGTATATTTTTCAACTGAGATTCTTTTGTTTTGAAATTGAAAACTTTCAAAACTCAAAGTGTTCCATTTAGAACATTTTCCACTTTGACTAAACAAAATTGGCAATTCAAGGTACATTTCTAAAAATATAAACAAGACAAACTGAAAATGATGAACAAAACACAAACAACTGAGTCAAAGAATAACAAACGTGTTTCTTTATATAGAGTGGAAGCCAGAAGTGGATTTTCATTTAGTGCTTGGTTCTGATGAACCATATAAGAACACACCATTCAAAGAACAAGGTTTTTTAGTATGAGTAAATAACTGTCCATATGTAGTGGGTAGCTGAATGTCATTGGTCTAGATTTTTTGTTATTTCAAGATGCTGATTGATTGGTTATTCTTCAAGTGATGTGTTTTATAAAAAGTTTATTTACTTTGCATCTGTTGCTTTTTAATGTCAAGTAATGCCTCCTTTTGTACTATGGGAAAGAGGAAGACACTTCCAGTAAACCTTCTTACAGGTCGTTCCCACACTCTTGTTTTCAAAATTGAGTTGGTTTTTGGTTTGGTTTTTTTTTAGAGGTGAATATTGCAAATACATAATAATTTTCTTCAGAATTTGAAGAATAAATGGGGTATGGGTGGGACATTTTTTACTTGCATTTTTTACTGTCAGTCTAGGGATGTGGTTGTGTGAGAAATGGTTGTGTGAGAATCAGGGTAGGAAGCAGAGTCTGTCTGCTTAGGAAGGACATACAAAATGAGGCTCCATTATAGCTCTGAAATACAGCAGGGATGATAATATTAAAGTGACTTGATCTTATCTTAAGACTGCACTTAGCACATGGTTGTACAACCATGTCTGGGATATCACCAACACATATGTGCACATGTACATGGCCAACCTGTAGCACAGGTAGCCTCTGTAAGTGGCATGTGGTAGATTTGGAAAGGAATAAGCAGCTTAGTGGCATAAAGGGTAGGAAGCAGGAAGCAAATCAGGCAGGGAGTACAGGGAAGGAAGCAGAGCTGCAGACAGGCAGGGAAATGGAGGAGTAGATGGGGCAGGGGAAGGGAATCTGAGCGGCACGTGGGGAGGGTACAAGGTTAATTTGTGGCAAAGCTGCCAGAAAAATTGGTCCCTACTGGCCTAGATTTTCAAGGTATTGAAACTCTAGCTAGATTCACTAGGTAATGACCAGCAGTTC
>NW_005843111.1:272194-276430 GCF_000455745.1 Alligator sinensis | reverse complement strand
GCAGGAATGTCATAAATACAGCCCATGTGATGTATCTAGCCCACAGAGCCACTTTACCTGGCCTACCAGGCTGCTGGGAGGCAACTGGAAGTTTGGGGGCTTGGCCAGGGGGGGTGGCCTGCCATAGAATCAGGGGCCTTCGGGCTGTGGTGGACATGGTAATCGGCAGCAGGAGGGTGAGTGAGGGCCCGTGTGGTGGCTTAACTAGGGTGGGATGATGAATGGGGCAACCACCCTGGGTGCTGACTCGGATGGAGGCTTAAAAAAGGCGAATACTGCTGGCAACCATGTGATCGTGGCAGCAATGGGAAGTAGCCATTCCCCCTGTGATTCAGGTGCCTGGTCATGTCCCTATGCTGCTGGGCCTCTGGTCACCCTCTGCCTATTTTGTCCATCACCACCACGGGGCCCTACTTATTTGGATGCCAGACCCAGTGCTGCCCCACTGGGGCACAAGGTTAATTTGACACCCCGGAATTAAAGTTCTGAGCATTTACCCTCTGAATATCAGTCCCCTTTCAGGTGTCTCAAGTTGGGCAGCCAAAAAACTGAGGCATTCAAAATCACAAGTGAATTTTTGAAAACTTGGGTCCAACTCTCTAAAATAATAAAATCCTCCAAGGATGTTTTATAGGATTCTTCCTTCAGAGAATGACCTATTTTCAGGCCTAAAACAGGTTGTCTGTCTTCTTACTGAAGTGTATCCAACTCTTATTGGCCAATAGGTTGGTTATAAAATCATGAGTTTGTTTTATGGTTAAGGAGGAGCAGCTCATATTCAGGTGCAGATGTTAAAAATAGCATAAGGAACACAGAACATTATTGGCATAGTTCAGAGCTGTCTGTTAAATGATCATGTTTTAAAGTAGTGAAATAAGAAAAAAAATGGATCCAAGCAATGATATTGCCGTGACGGGTAAGCTTCATGACTAAATCAGTCCTCTAATAATGTTGAGCAATCAGTCTGTACATTAGTACCATATGGATGTTTCCATGAACAGTTAACTACTGCTGTCATCATGCTGTACTTCGAATTGGAACATTTGTTAAAGCCACAGGACATATATAAAATTTAGTAATAAGGTTCAAGAACGTTAAGGTATTTAAATTAATATAATTGTAATACGCAAGTTGTTATGGAGAGGCTAGGGAGGAGAATAGTGAGGAGAGGGAGGAAGAAGGCAGATTGAGAAAAGAGGGAGTAATGAGTGACTAACAACTCTGATGCTATTGTCTAGCTTGCTAACAATGAGAGTTTTAGTAGGGGAAGAAAAAGAATGGAAAACACTGAGATACTGTACTAATGGAAGCTAAAGAAAAGGCCAAGATAGGTCCTCACACTCTTACAGTGCAATGACGAGTTTTTGTTTGGCTAATATTGGAGGGGGAGAGAGGGAACTGAGGAGAGAAAAGAGATGGAGGTGTAACCTGGGCGGTACTCCAGGAAGTACCCCCTCTCCAATTGAAGGGATCAAAGCAGGTGCACAAGCTGTGGGAGGTGTAGGGACTCTCCTCCCCCTATAGAGCAGAGCCAGACCACCAATGGGGACTTAGCCATATATCTTTTAATGAGGGAACAATACTGGGAACATAACCAGTATAAACTAGGGGGGTATAGGGAACACTACAATGCTTTGAAGGGGCAGACCCTTACAATCATAGACATATTCATCCAGTTGACAAAAGATAGGGTTAACCAAAATGTAAAACACAAACTGCAGAACAAACAATACTGGTTGGTATTACTGGAAATACAAAAGACACAAAATACAAAATGTCAAATTACAAGGAATATAGGGCCTAGGTACCTGGAGGGGGAGAAAGGGGGAAAACACAATGGCCCCTTTTCACTGCAAGAGGAATGTTTCCTTGTTAGCTCACTCACCCCAAGTCTCCAAAGCTGGGACTTGATCTTGGATCTCTGATATGGTAGGCAGAAACTCTACCACACAGCCACCAGTGCTAGTCCAAGCTGTTAGGGGTCTTGACCTTCCTGGAGCCCCGGCCTCACATTGAGCTGCCTGGCCTCTGATTGGAGGAGCTGGAAGCAGAGCTGGGAACCTCTCAGGTTGCTGCTCACATCTTGCTGGAGCTGAGGAGCCTCTCCTGCTGGCCACAGCCTCTCGTAGGGGATCCTGGAGCCCAATGGGGAGCCTCTCCTGCCAGCCGCATGCCGCGCTGCTGAGGACCCCAGTGCTGCCTGCAGGTCCCACTCCTTCAGGCTCTTCTGGGGCAACTGCTTCCGCCCCGCTGGCTCAGCTCTTGCCAGCTCCTTCCTTATGGTCCCTCACTGGTCTCTTCTCTGTGTCAGCCACACTGCCCCTTTTATCCCCCTCCAGGTGACCCACAGGGCCAATCAGGGGACATGGAGGGTGTCTCTGGGGCCTGATTGGTGAGAAAAGGGAATCCCAAGTCCTCCAATCATCTTTTACCCCTTCAAAACCCCTGGGCCAAATCATTACCAGATTGGTGAGGAAAGGGAATCCCAAGTCCTCCAATCATCTTTTGCCCTTTCAAAACCCCTGGGCTAAGTCACTACCAACCAGCTCGTCACAGAGGTAAAGGAAGTATTGAAGACAGGGCAGTATTAATCTTGCTTGTTAGGCTATGCCACCAGGCAGCAACAGAGCAAGCAACTGTAACCAGATTAATCAGAGTTCTGGGATGCAGCCTGAATTAAATCTTCATAAAGCTACAGTAAAACAGGAAGGAACAGAGAAATGGTCTGTGAGGCAAGTCAGTCCTAGGACAACCAAATATACTTATTTCTGGGGGAAAAAAAAACTTGTTTCCAAAAGAGTTAGGCAGCTAATAAAACTGAAGTGCAGCAGGAAATTTGAGGAAGTACAAGCGAGCCAGGTTGGCTAATGCCACAATGAATATAAGCATACATGAATAGGAAGGGAATCAAATGACACAGCCAAGCCTGGAAGGGCCCCAGATGTGTGACTTCCCTGCTTCTTCTAAACATATTTGCTAAGCCCAGTGATTCTTTGTGCTTCTTTGGAAAGCCCATGCTTCTCAAAAAAACAATCAAAACAAAAAACACCTCCCCTCCTCCCCTTAACCCAAAAAATGGAGTAGCTTAGCACTGATGTGTGTAGTCTCATAGGTAGGTCCAGCTGCAGCATTCAGAAGCAAACTTGCAGGCTTGGTATAAGTGCTTACATAAATATTTAGTAAAAGTGCTTATTCAATAATAAGCTAGTAGAGAGACCAGATTTTGTGGGCAAGTCTGGGATCGTTAGCAGAGGTGCATGGGGGATGCCCATAACTTTGGTAACAAGAGTGTGTTAAGTTTCAAATTCCCAACAAAGTCTATTAATTAATAGTGAGGAGAAAATCTATGAAAAATATTTACTTCTGCAGCCAAGCTTGAAAGGGGCTTCAGGCCGCTGGATAAAGTAAAAAGCCTGTGGGATTGTGGATGTGACAACTACTAGCCCACTGTACTTATTTTTGATAAAAGGAATCATTCCTCATTGTATGACTTCCTTTTGATTGTTGAGTCTTAGGCAGCTGGAGTTTCAGGGCATAACTGGTTGGGTCAATTTCAAGGCAGATTTAATGGAAGTTTAATGTTAATTAAGAACATCTGGTAGCCAAAAAAATATCTAATAATAATTGTTATTACATACATCTTTTCTTTGCCTGGGAGAAAAGTGATTTTAATCCTGTGATCTTAAAATACTTCATGGCCAAAGATGTTGATGTTCTTGTAACTTTAAATGGCATCAGTATATTTGGTTAAATGGCTGATTCTGCCACGAGGGCTTGGGAGGAAGACAGGGACTTTGGGGAATGGGCACCGGAGGCCTGACTGGAGTTTGAAACCAGGGCTACATGATAGGCCTGTGCAAAGCTTTGGTCCCTGGCTTGATTCGGCCCAATTTGGTGGCCGAATCTCTGAATCCGAATTGAATTAGAAGACCTCTCTCCAAATTAAATCAGAACCCTCCGAATCACTTCAGAAAGATTCGGTGATTCAGACATAGAGACATCTTTAAATGTATTTTATACATACCTTGATGTACCAGCGCAGCTCATGAATGCTACAATGCTGGGGCACATGGATTGTCCCACAGGAGTGCAGGGCGGTCCCCAGCGCGCTTGGCAGCAGACTCAGAAGTGGACCAGAAACACTTCCAGTCCACTTCTGGGTCTGCTGGGGAGCACATGGGGGGACGGGGACGCGTGCCTCCCTGGATTGGTGATCAGTCACAGGGGGACCCCAGG
>NW_005843111.1:254149-272151 GCF_000455745.1 Alligator sinensis | reverse complement strand
GGGGGAGCACCCAGCATCCTCCCTGGTGGACCCGGAAGTGGACCGGAAGTGCTTCCGGCCCACTTCCGAGTCTGCTGCCCAGTGCAATGGGGATCTCCCTGCGCTCCTGTGGGACACTCCATGCACCCCAGCATTGTAGCATTCACAAGCCATGACTGGTACCTTGAGGTATATAGAAAATACATTTAAAACTGTGTCTATGTCTGAATCACCGAATCTTTCTGAATCGATTTGGAGGGTTCCAATTCGATTTGGAGAGATTAAAGGGTCTTCTGATTCGATTCGGATTCAGAGATTCGGCCACCGAATCTAGGGCTGCATCATAGGGACTGTATCCACCTTTCAGGTGATTGTGTGGTTTTGGTTTCTAAGGGGGTGTGTAGGGGGCCCTAAATTGAAGCAGTGGGTTTTAAAAAACACTGCTTCAATGTAGGGCTGATTAAACCCCTGTATCATGCACACACCCTGTTGACTGACCTGCCTCTCTGGTGGGGAGGGGAAGGCAAGCTGCTGGCAGGTGGAGTGGTTTCTGGGCTGCAGGGGAGGTGGGGGGCGGGGCGGGATGGTGTTGGTTGGTGCTTCCCTCTGCAGTGGTACCCTCCTGCAGGCACCCGGTTTGGGCAGTCCCGGGGGGTACCACAGCCACAGAGGGAAGTACTGGGCCCCTGTGCAGCTCAGGCAGGTAGGCAGGCTTCAGTGTGGGGGGGAAAATAAAGATCAGGCTTGCCACTTTTCTTGGGCAGATCCTGCCTTCCCAGGCTGCTGCCAGGCTGCCTGCAGGGCTTCCTACAGAGCCACAGAGCTGCATGGAGCCCAGTGCTTTACTTCACGGCCATAGGGGCAGCAAACTAAAACTTTTCAAAGAAGTTTTAGCTTGCTGTGCCCCAAGTCATTTAAGGCGCATTATGCTGCTGAATTTCCTACAGCAGCTGGAATTAATGCGTAATACACCACCGAGGCGTGTAAACACTGACACCATTAAAGCGGTGCAAAAGCATTTAGCCCACTTTAAAGTGTTGTGCACACATGCTTCTTGTTTCGTCTACACACAGCCTATAACTGAACAATGGACATAAAATTATGAATAGAAACTCTTATGTCACCAAGTT
Organism: Alligator sinensis; assembly: GCF_000455745.1. Lineage (NCBI taxonomy): Eukaryota > Metazoa > Chordata > Crocodylia > Alligatoridae > Alligator > Alligator sinensis. The sequence continues at coordinate 271,042 of NW_005843111.1, read as the reverse complement.
CTCTCCAAAACAACATTTGCAGACCAGTCCCAGCCCCAAAAGTTGTATTAAAAGGATTGCTACCCTTGAACTGGACCTTGCTGTGCAACTAGTCTCAACAATTAATTTTCCTTCTTGGAGATAAGCTCTGAAAGTTTGGTTTTAAACATGATGTGATGTAGAAGAAGAGCTGAGGGTTAATGAATATACAGATAAGGGCAGCAGTTAGATGTGTTTCTTGATGTCACATGATTCTGAATACCATCACCTGCTGTCATTATCAAGAACTTCTTAATTAAAACCAACACTGTCAGATTCAGCTGTTGCATGGAGCTCTGCATTTTCTCCTTCTTCTTTTGCAACCAGAAGAGTGGTGCAGATGGTGTTGTGCATCCTCACATATAACACAATACATATTTTCACCCTAACTGCCGTGCTGTACCATGTCATGCCAAGCCTGTGGCCAGCATGTGCCACTGCTAAAGAGTTTAAATCATATTGCCCTTTGGACACTTTATGCTGGCCTGTGGGTTTCCTTTTTGCTTTGTGTTTGCCTCTTCCCTCTAAAGCAGTCTTTTATTAGTTATGGGTGTGTTTGTGTATCTGTGTATATATATTTATAAAAATTTCTTTCCTTTTTGTTCCCTTTCCCCCGTTTCTTTCCCATGGATTCTAGGCTGGTCTGATTCGAACGGACAGCAATGAGTTTTTCATTGAGCCCCTGGAGAAGGGGCAGCAAGAGAAGGAAGAGAATGGGCGAGCACATGTGATCTACCGCAGATCTGCTATCAGACAGGACAGAGCAGACTCACACAAGGACCTTCATACTGAAGGTAGGACACTGTGCATATGTAAATTACTTCACCCTACATGCATGGGCTTCACAGCTGCTCTGTGAGAGCTTTAGGTAACCTCTGTGTTTCCTTGCATGCTGTGCTTCTTGGAGCCCAGGGACTTCTCTAAATTTGAGCCTGGTTGTCCACTGTCATGCTGTTAGTTGAGTTTTACTCCCTGAGCCTTCCTTTCTTTTTCTTGTCCTTGTGTGACAAGGTATTTATTTAGCAGAATTTGCAGATTCATTGGAATCTGACAGGGCCATGCCATGAGTGCTTCTGGTTTGACCTTAAGCTTGAGATCTCTGGGTTGTCAACCATATGCCTTAGGGCCTGTGCCACTGCAGCCCACCCCCCCATTCCCTGAACAAATGTGGTGAAAGTATCTTAAGATGAATCAGATCTCACAGGGCTGTTCAGACACATGGGTATACTTTGCATTTATCAGTAAGGAAATCAAGTGGCAGGTGTTCTGTTTCAGAGAAATATCCAATTTTCTTCTCCCATGTGGGTAAACCTTTAAATGGCAAAGTCTGCTGTTGCTGTTACATTTATTTAATGTTCTTTTCATCATGAAGAGACGTTTTTTAGTTCAAGCTGTTTTCAGTGTTATAAGTCTGTTATGCAGTCTAAAATATAGAGAGGTGGTTAGCCATGCTAGACTGGAGTTAGCCTGCATCTGACAAAGTAGGTGGTCATCTACAAAAGCTCATGCTTCTCTGAACCAGTTAGTTTCTAAGGTCCCACCCTGCTTTACCTTCAGTCTAAAATGTAGTGCCTTGTTGCCTTAGTGGAAGGTCATTTTTTTAGAAATTAGTACAAATAATAGAAATACTTAGCCTCTATATAACACGTTATATCTGGAAACCTCTAAGTTCTTTATGAATGGTAAGTGACAAAGCTGCTGAAAACCTTATAAAGTGAGCCTTGCAAACTTGCAGTGCAGGGACAAAATTAGACCCCTGGGGTAAAAAAAAAATGCTCTGGAGAACAGTGTGGCAAGGCATGGTCCCAGACCGTGCCTGGAGGAAACACAGGAGTCAGTTCTCCAGAAGAGATACTCTGGTGTCAGCCAGAGCATCTCTTTGGTGCTCCTGCTGCCCCTCAGTGCTGTCCAAGGTAAGTTAGGGAATGGGGTGGGAGGGGTTTATGGATGTGGGTGGGTGTGAGTGCGTGAGGAGTGGCAGGGTAATGGAGGGGCGTGTTAGGAGTGGAGGGGGTTGTCAGGGGCTATGAGCAGTGGCGGGGGATGTCGGGGGAGTGTCAGGAGTGGACGGAGGGGGATATCAAGGGGGTGTGGGGAGTGGTGGGGGGGATGTCACTGGAGCTGCGGGAGATGAGTGGCCGGAGCAGCTGCGGTGAAGCTGCCAGCATGCAGCGGGACCTGGCTCAGCCTGGTGTGGTTCGCTTGTCTGTCTTTGCACCAGAGCAGGTCACACGGTGAAATCAGTGAATAAAGCACTGTGTTCATGAACACTGCACCCCCGGCGGCAGGGGGGTGGGGCATGGCTGTGCTGGTGGCGGCAGGAGTGCAGCGGCGGCAAGCACGGAGCTCCCAAAGGGCTCCTTTAAGAGTATTTAAGATGTGGGTTTGGCATTTGCGAATATTTGAAGCCGCAAATGCTGAACCCACGAATAGCGAGGGTTTCCTGTATTTATAATTAATTTTATTATGATGATAGAGACACTGGTAGGCTTCCAAATTGCTTTAACATTGTAAATATACCAATAAAGCATTGCCTAACTGATTGATCTGTGTGTGTGTGTGTAGAGTGGTCTTTTGTTCTAATTGTGGAAGAACATGGATTTGGGGGTATTTTAAACATGGATATGCAGCAGTCCAGCTGGCACAAGGGGTAGTGTCCCCAGATACCAATTGGATGGGCCCCAGAAGCTCCTGACTATTTGTATCACCCAATTATCGTGGGCTCTGAGGCCCACAAGGCTAACTAATAGCTCCTAACGTATGGGGCTAATGGATGAATGACACAACAAAATACTTGGGACAACTAATAAAAAAAAAACAGGAGAGGAGGGTGGAGTGGGACAGAGGGGCAAAATATGAAAATAAATGTGCCTGAGGGGGACATTGAGCAGAGCCCCCCAGCCCCAGAAACTTCTGAGAGACAGTAGCCCTGAGCTGCTTGCTAGGGCAACTTTTTATACTGCTGGGGCCAGCACAGGTGTGGGCCCCAGGCTCTAGCTCCCCCTGGCTGCATATCCAGGAGGAGCCAGGCAGGGTTATTTTGCCCCAAATGGCACAATTTGCTCCACAACAAAGTCTGAGCATGTGCGCTGAGGCAAAAAGCCCTGGCTCAAATTTTCACCGCTTCTATTTGAGCTGCTGCAAGCGCACATGCTTGCATGTGTGGATGCGCCCTATGTTGTCATATAGTTTGCTACCCAGTGGGCGTGTCTACACGTGCACTTTGAAGTGCATTAGCCTATTTTAATGCACATTAAAGTATCACTAAACAAATGCTGTGTAGTTAATCTGCATTAAAATAGGCTAATGCTTGTTAAGCATCACTTAAAAACTATGGATGTTTTTACATATGCTCTGGGAGTGGAGTGGGTGGGGGAGCACTTTAAATAGAGCGGATCTTGGAGCTGCTCTAATTAAAGTGCCCGGAGTGTCTTGTGTATCAGTGTCCCTGTCTTTCAAAATGGCTGCGGGGTTGCTTTATCTAAAGCTCGTCGAACGAGCTTTAGATAAAGCGCCCCCGCCACCATTTTGAAGCACAGGGACACTGATAGACGATACATCTACTTTGCACTCATAACAATGGTATAGGGTACAGGACAAGGGAGAATCAAGCTGTAAAAGTCATCATTGCCACAACTTGGCTGTGCAGTGAGTGAATACAAGGACTTTAGAGCCAGGGGCCAGGAATTAAATTAACTAAACAGGAAGGTGATACAGCAGGAGATGTATTCCAGTTCCTCAGGCAAAACCCACTGGCTGAGTTGACTTACTAGTATTTTTGCTCCCTGTGCAGAATGCGGCCACTCTGACTACTTGCTCCATACTGCACTAAAACACCTGGCCAATTAAGACATCATGTAAGAGTGGATCAACACTTCTGTTGTAAGTGTGTGATGTGTCTGTCACAGCTTGCTCTGTAAAAAGGAGAGGGGGTAAAAATAGAGAAGGAATTTCTTGAAACACTGAGCGTGGATATGTTATTTTAAAGATGGTAGGGTGAGAGTCAGGGGCTGAGTTGTGGTGTGAGGTTAGCTTTTAGCTTTGCTATATTTAATGTTCATGATCAAATTAAACACAGCCTTACAATTTGGGCCTCTCAGTCTTCATCTCATCTATCTGTTTGAAAACAAACCCCTTATTGGCAAATACAGAAATTCCTGGTAGACATGCTTTGAGCACTTCTTCACCAGAGGAGAGACATGTTTTATGTAACTTGTCCTTAGGCACAATGAATTTCTCTTAATGCCCACTAGCTTCATTTATATATTTGGGCACAGGAATCAGAGAATCATGTTGCTAATGAGAGGCCTGTGTAGGGGGATATTTCCTAATCACTCTAATAAATTATTATTCTCTTCAGAGAACTCCTAAAACTCATTTAGGGAGGAGTTCCTCTTCAGATTTTTAGCCTTTGATGAGAATTCAATGTTGACAAGAACAGGGACAGGACCAATAGCATTCCTGTTTCCTGTGCTATTACTACACTGTCTAGCTTGGTACTTTTGCCACCATGACACTTGCTTTTAATAGAAAGCATACCCTGGTCCTCCATTTATCCTTTCTGGAGTTGGCAGTGCCTGCTCTCAGTAACTCCCATGAGGTGGTTCTCCTAGAAATGACATCTGAGGGATTTAGCTGGGTTTTTTTCATCCCTTGGTTGTTCTTCTCATCCCCTCTTGTTTCCTACACTTCCGTATACATCTTTTCCTTTCCTCTCTATCTCTTTTTTACGCATGTTGTACAGCTTTTAGCACAGTGGGGCCTCACTCTTGAATGCCGACCCTGTGCTTGTGAATACTTGCTGCCATTAGAGATGTTTAAGCAGGACAGGTGCTTAAAAGATGTTCAAAGCACTTGGAATTATTCTGAAAGGTTTTGAAATTTCACTGCAGACATAAAAAGCATGGGCACATGCTGGGGGCTGGGAGCATGCTTAGCGGTTTTGCATGTGGAAAATTACATTCAGCTGTGCACCCAGGGCGGACAGTAGGCCTGTGCGAGTCGGCAGCAATCCGATCTGGCTTCAGATCTGGCTGCTTTGGATGGCCGCTATCTGATCCAGAGCTCCAAACCAGGTTTCTGCCTCGATCCGGCCGAAGCAGCTCCGAAGCTTTGGAGCCACCTTGGAGATCCGGACATAGGGTATAATGGGGGAATCAATTAAATATCTATAACTTTGTTAGTTTTTGTCCAATTTCGATGAAACTTGCAGGGATAGTAGCCTCTGCTGAGAGCATGAAACCTGCCAAGTTTCAAGAAGATCGGTGCAGGGGTTTGGGGGAAACTGTTCCCCAAATTCTTGAAAGCCAAACTCATGTCACAGCTGTGTCACACCACAGGGTAGTAAAAACTGCAGGGATGGTGGCCCCTGGCGAGGCCACAGAGCCTGCCAAGTTTCAAGAAGATCAGTGCAGGGGTTTGGGGGGAACTGTGCCCCAAATTCTTGAAAGCAAAACTCCTGTCACGTCTATGTGTTACACCACAGGGGGGTCAAAACTACAGGGGTGGTAGCTCTTACTGAGGCCACAAAGCCTGCCAAGGTTCAAGATCGGTGCAGGGGTTTGGGGGAAACTGCACCCCAAGCTGCAGACATGCAAAACTCGTGACATGGGTGACACTGCATGCGTTAAGGCACAGTGGGGTGACAGCTGCAGGCATGGTAGCCCCTGCTGAGGCCATGACACCTGCCAGCTGCCGAGGAGATCAGTGCAGGGGGATTCTGGGGCCCTGCACCCCTAGCTGCTGACAGACTAAACTCGTGACATGGGTGCTTGTGGGACTGACTGTCTGTCTTGGGGCAGTTGCTTGCTTGTAGTGATTCTTTCCTCTCCTTAGTCTCTGCTTTTGTAGGTGCTAATTGATGTCAATTAACTGGCTACATTACCTAGCAACTGTGTATTGAGCTGGTCCCTGAGTGAATCATGATTGGTAACTGGTAACACAGTAGCTTAGCAGCCAGGCCTGCAGTAGTGTCTCCCATACCCCAAGACAGAGAGAGTCAGTCCTACAAGCACCCTTATCACAAGTTTTGCCTGTCAGCAGCTAGGGGTATAGAGCCCCAGAACCCTCCTGCAAAGATCTCCTCGACAGCTGGCAGGCATCATGGCTGCAGCAGGGGCCACCACCCCTGGAGCTGTCACCCCACTGCGCCTTAACACATGCAGTGTCACCAATGGCACGAGTTTTGCTTGCCTGCAGCTTGAGAGGCAGTTCCCCCCCAAACCCCTGCACCGATCTTTTTGAAACTTGGCAGGCTTCATGCTGTCTGTAGAGTCTATCATCTCTGAAAATGTAATCGAAATCGGACAAAAACCACCAAAGTTATTGATATTTTATTGTTTCCCCATTATACCCTATGGCCAGATCTGTGAGACAGAAGCTCCGAACCGCTTCGGGAAGCCTAACGAGGCCAGCACTGCAACCTGGATGTGCTGCTTTGGACCCCGGAGCATCTGAAGCTTCTCCGGATTCAAAGCTCTGCCCGAAGCCTCGCACAGCCCTAGTGGACAGTGTCCTGGGCGGGGGGAAGCTGTGATTGACTGAGAGAGCTGCCAGTAGAATGTCTGGTTAGGCCTGGGAGTGAAACTGCATTCCAGTTCCCTAGTGAATCAAAAATGGAGCATGTCTGCACTGCCGCCTTACATAGAGTAAAAGACCAGAAGCTGCAGTTTAGTTACTAAACACCCACCAGGCACCTTGTTATTTCTTATTTTGACAAGTTTTTTCCTCTCCTTCCAGAATTTCAGGGTGGGGTGGGGGGGAGTAAGGAATTCAGATAAACTCGGGGCATTGCCGACAGACTTCTCTCTTATAGTTCATATGCAGATTGCTTGTCCCTTACCAGCCAGTGTGGTGGGGAGAATCAATGCAGGCATCAGACAGATATTTTATGGGCATTCACACAGAGAAGCAAATGCACACACACTTAAGAAAGTCGGCAGTGGCTGCATTAGAGCTAGGAAATGCTGCAAAAGCCTCATTGTTTGGCATTTAGTGACCTTAATTTTTCTTTTTCTTTCCCCTTTCTTTTCACCTTTTCAGTTCCACACTTCAGTGTGGGTGAGCTCCCAAACTCACTGGACCTAATTGAAGACCGGTTGGGTGAAGTGGAGCGGAAGAGACGCCATGCCAAAAAAGATGACTACAACATTGAGGTCTTGCTGGCAGTGGATGACTCAGTCGTGCGTTTTCATGGGAAAGAACATGTCCAGAATTACGTCTTAACGCTTATGAACATAGTGAGGGTTTTTTTGTTGTTTGTTTATAAACATTGGTCCTGAAAGAGGGCTGAGAGATGCGGGTGTGGGGATGGAAGCAAGGGGAAATAGTGAAAATGACTGTTTTCACAATTAAAAAAAATTTTTTTTACATATGTAACATGTGAGTGTTCTTTAGCCAGGTTATTTACTACAGTTCATTTCCACTTGTCCTTTGAAAGATAGATGGATTTGTCTGATGAGGGTTGTTACTTCTCCTTTCTGGGCTTTATGAAGGAATTTTTGTACTGGGTTTAGACAGGAACCAGAAAGGGCCTGTGTACAAAAGACACATCCTTTTCCTTCTAAGGATCATTATTGATGAAACACTCCTTATAGTGAGGTCCTCATCTGCTGTTCTTGCTATTGCAGACTTCTGGCACAAAACTTACTGTGATGTCACAAATCTGTAGTTCTGAAAAGCAAGTCTCAGGAAAAGACCGAAAATTGGGGGAAAGAACGTTCTTTCACATAAAACGTGGTTGTCTTTGACATTTGATGATTGACAATTGTGCAGCTGAATTAATTAAAACCAGAGACATGCTAAGTGGTTTGATACTCAGCTCTGTGCCTTTTTTAATCACTGTAGGATGGCACACTGGGACATGGATTCCTCCCTCATCTTATGTGTCTGGCATGATCTCATGGGTAACAATATTTCATAGATAACTTGGTTGTACTTTTATATGTACTGTCAGGCTGTGGATCATGTGCATTGCCACTGCAGATTGTTTTGAGGCTACTTCCACTCCTGTGTACCTTTTTATTCCTGTAAATACTAGGGCAGTGTTTGTTGCTATCTGGCTGGTGTTTACTAGGGGTCTACTTAAAATGTAGAGAAACTAAACAATTTTTGTGCATTGGTCATGGCATAAATAGCAAATTCCATGGATATTTCCTGGATGTACTCTGCTGCCCTTGCCCTTCAGTGCTGATTGTCAGAGAGGAGGGTGGAAGGAGGCGAGATGACAGGGAGACCACCATCTTGTCTGCTGAATGCCTTTTGTGTGTCCCTGCTCCTCGGTGCTGAATAATGAAGAGGCCAAGGTGGGGGAAGGAGGGACCAGGAGGTGGCTGCCATCTTGTCAGCTGCCCTTTGTGCCATCCTGCCACCAACCAGCGCCTTCCTCCCCAAGCCCCCAGGTAGGCTGTGAAGTGGGCTGCAGTGGCAGAGGACTGCTGGCCGCCATTGAGGAGCCAGCATTTGATTTTTATTAAGTTTTATTTTAAGTTGATTATGTGGACAATCCTGGATTTTGCAGTAATTGAGAAATCTGCAAAGTCGCTAGTTGAGTTAGACCCTTAGTGTTTACTTGTCGTGGTCAGTGGTTTGATTTAAGGCATGGATGACTTCTAAGATCTCTTTTCTCCTTCCCCATATTTGAAGCTAGATCTGGAAGATAGTGTTGAAGCTGCTGTCTGAGAGGGTGTGAGCTAAGTGAGTAAGTTAAACACCATCAGCAACACAGGAGGAAAGTAGATGAAGGCTACATCTGGGAGGTGACTGAAGCAAGGTATCCCTGAACTGAATCAGTTCTTGTTGTGGGGAAATATTAGCAAGAATGATATTGCTTATTCTGCAGGCACACAAATGGTTAATGATTTTGCAGAACTCTGACAGACAGGGGTGGAGGTTTATGACTTTTAAACAAAAAGCTCTGTATGGAGATCCCTGCAGAAGCCTTGTGGGTTATGGCTGCTGTCCAGAACACCTGTTTGGCTGGGAAGCACTAAGGTTAGGTTGTTTGGATGGGTGAAAAGGAGGGATGGTTCCCTCTGGAAAGAAAGGAGAGAAGTATAAAGTATGGGGTTCTTTCACATCATCTTCCTCAGAGTGAAGAATCTTCCATTTATTTTGGTTGTACTGAAGGGGGAGAGAGACAGGGAAATGCTGTCTCCTCTTCTACCACAATGGTTTTCCCAAAATTCCAGGAAATTCTGTAAAATCTGTTTTTTCTCTAGTGAACAGAGAAGGGAAAACATCTAATGGTTTTCTTGTTGTCTGTTTCATCAGGTTGGCAAACAGTAATGTCTTCAAAATTTCCTAAGTCACTTAGGAGTGTCTATTCCATTGACTGTGGGGGTCTTGTGTTTCAGGGAATTCTCCCTCCTTGTTTCCAGGCCTATTCCAGGCAATCGTGAACTTCCCTCCATCAGTGTTGAACAGCCTCTTTTGATACCCCTGCACCCTACATCAGTGATTCTCAAAATTGCTAGATTCAAGGCACCCCTTGTTTAGACTTAAGGCACCTCTTCGAGAAGGCCAGCTCTTGTTTTATGAGTATGGGAAAATATTAGAGCAATTCTTCTGTTGCAAAGAACTCAGAAAGATCACAACAGGTCAGAATGCATTTGATCCTGTTGATTCCAATGTGAAATCTCTAGATTTATCTTGTGAATCATGTTTGAGTAATTGAACATGTAAAACTGCTAATATTGCATAGACCCTGTGGCATCCTTAAAAGGATCTCATGGCACCCCAGGGTGCTGTAGCACCCTGGTTGAGAATCATTGCCCTACTTCCTATTTCCCATCCTGCATTACTTGGAGGAGTTTTCCTTTCATTGTCTATTACCAAAAAAGGCAAAAAGGGACTGAAATATATATATTCCTAAAAAGCCAGAGGACATAGAAGATCAATATTTGTTTTACTATTAATCTTTTAGAATTTATGCTCTGCTGAGTATTTGGCACCTAAATATCTGCAGATTTGAGCAGTATGCACAGAGGTGTTTGTCTCTTTCTCAGTCATTGCTTTTATATCGGTCTTGCTTCTCTTCCTCATTCCCTCCCTAGTTGGATGCCTGGTGCAGTATCTGTGCACCAGATGAAGTCTGGAGAGAAATTTCTTCTAACTCTGTTGCCTTTTCTACCCTATTGCTATCTGCTTGACTATCTGGAAGTGGGAGACATGGATTCTGCTCTTGAAACCTTACTATAACTGGGTTCTAAAGTAATGTCAGGAGGACCAGATGACATATACTGTGCAGCAGCTCCTGGGACAGTACAAAGCTGGAGAATGGGAGCAACTATTCTATGTTTCATTCGTTTACTTCTCTTCTTTTTTTCATGGAAAGTCTTATGTATGCACTAGGTGACAAATTTATGAAGACTTTTAAAAATATAGACACAAAACAGTCTTATCTTACCCATAGGTGGTGGAAGGCTGGGGCTAATGGGGCTGAGCTCCCACACACGCAGGGCAGTGAGTAGGGCCACAGGGCAGCCCAGCTGTGGGCTCTGGGCTGCTGCAGCAGGAGGCGAGGAGTGTGCACACACAGACATGCAGCCAGGATCAGAGCCAGCCATCATTGCAGCCCCGCCATGTGGATTACTGTTCAGTACAGCAGCCAGGCAAATGTCAGTGTACTCTGTGAAGGGGAAGGGGGGCCAGATTGAGGGCCCCACAGTGCAGGAGGGAGTAGGGAAGAGTCAGGGGGAGTCAGGGGCTGGGGTGAATGGGGCCCCAGGCCAGGTTGTAGCCCCCTGGGCCTCTGCCAGGATGCATGCAGCAGCAGGAGCCCCCCCACCCCTGGATGAGCTGTCTGGGCTCTGAGCATCCCACAGTCTGCCCTGGCCCCAGGGCCCCATTCACCCCAGCCACTGCCCCTGCCTCTGCCTCTGCCCCATTCCCTCCCTCACTGCAGGGGCTTCTGTCTGCCTCCCCACACCTCTTCCCCATGACAGACTTACCTGCTGAGCTGGGGAAGTGTGTGTGCGTACACGCAAGCACACACACACATTCAGCTCCCGCAAATAATATTTTCTCCTTCCGCTTATGACCTTCCGTTACAGTCAGTAGTAGAGCTATATTGTTGGTTAGCCTAAGGGTATATTAGCTACAACGTGATATGCAGAAAATTACAATCTTGTTAGCCTCCCATTAGTATTAGTGCAAAGCAATCATCTGAATTCCCAAGACATCCACAGAAGACTGACGTGTTGGGGACAGCACTTAGAACTATAAAGGAAAACTGTGTGTTTAATTCATAATTATTTGTTTTCTGTCTGTTGCTGTGATCATAGTTGTGACCAGGTGACTAGATTATTGCAAACCTGCTATACTGCGGTGTTTCTTAGGCTCTCTTAATTGGCATTAGCATCCTCTACTGTCATCTGGCATTATTATATAAAAAGATGGCCATGCCTGTGTATAGACACAGAATTAAAATGTACAAAGACATTTATATTTTTAAACAAAGTTTCTGAATATTTCTATTCTGATGTATTTTCATGGTTTATTTATTAAGCTCCAAGATTTTGCTCAGTAATGCAAAAGACGTAAAGAAAGATGAAGCTTCTGCCCGAAGACCTTTATAGGCTGAATAGGTGAAGGTAAACACACACACAAAAAAAACCTTAGGAGCTGCCCAGCTGAGACCCAGGTCGTGCAAACACTTGGGTACGTGTTTATACACGTAAGCATGGGCAGATCCAGGGTCCTGGCAAGGAAGGTGTGGCCATTGTGCAAATGGCACGCAGCCAACCTGGTGTGACCACACACCCCCACTTTACCATGATCTTAAATGCCAATGAGCTCTCTGAGCTCACCAGCATGTCTGTGCAGCTCCAGCTGGCGTTCCGATGTGGTGTGAACTCTGAGTTCATCATCTGGTTGGCGCAGGATCTGGCCAGAGTCCCTGCTTTTGCATGGTTCCACAGCCCAGCTGGTGAGTGCTACCACCATTCTCCCACCGTCACCCTTATTGCCCGTCAGCAGCAGGGGAAAAGAGGGGATAGACAGCAACAGCGGTCAGCTCCTGCTTTCATGTAGCTCTGGAGCCCAGCTGCTTACTCCCTCTTTTCCCCTGCTGCTGAATTAGGTGTGGCGGGGGAAGCAGAGAGGAGAGGAGAAGGGAAAACAGCAGTGGTACTCATCCTTTGAATGTCACATGAAAGCAGGGACCCTGTGCTGACCAGCTGGTGAACTCAGAACTCACAGTACACGTGGAACTCCAGTTGGGCTGAGGTGGGCTGACATGCTGCTGAGTTCAGAGAGCTTACTGCACAGCAAGCAAGGCCCAGGCAAAGGCATGTATGACCATACCACTGACCCTGGCTGGATTTGCCCCTGAAATAATGCCATTGTCTGCAATTGGACTATTCACAGGTAGACGGGATGTGTTCAGTGCTTGCAAAATCAGTAGTTTCCCCTGGTTATTACCATATTTACTCAATTTCAAGATGAGGTTTCTTCATTTAAGATTGAGTGGGGGAAGCTCATCTTGGAACTGAGTACAAGGCAAAAGGCAAGACAAGCAGCTGCAGCAGCTTTGTCTCCAGCCCTGATCCAGGGTCAGGGTCTAAGCTGCAGCTGCTGTCTGCCACCTCTGTCCCCTGTCGGCCTTCCTGCCACTGCCTTTGCCCCCCCTGCAGCCACCTCCTTCTTCCCCATCTCCCCCTCACCTGCCACAGGCTCTGACCCCCCTGCTTACACTGCTCCAGCCTCACTTGTTTCTGAGGCGTGGAGTATGTGCTGAGGCTGGAGCAAGCATGTGCTCCATGCGTGGGGGCTGGAGCAAGCACATGCTCCATGCCCTGGGGTGGAGCAGGGCTGGAGTCTGCTGGAGCTGAGGGTAAGTGTGGGGACAGAGATTGGGAGGGGAGGCGAATGGGGAGGAACAGAGGTGGTGGCAGGGGGATGAAGGCAGCAGGGGGAGGGAAAGTGCAGGCATAGAGGGATCAGTTGGGGGGAACATATGGCTGGAGGCAGGCTGCTTGACTCCCTCACTGCCTGCCTCCCTGCCTGTCCCCCATGCCACTGCTTGCTCTGCTGCAGTGATGGTGGGGGTGAGGGTGCTAATTTAAGACAACCCTCCAATATTTAGATTCTATACATGGAAAATTATAACAAATTTATACATTTTCCATGTATAGAATTATTGGGGGGGGTGTCTTAAATTCAGAGTGGTCTTGGATGCAAGTAAATATAATGTATTGTTTGTTTTTTTCTAAACCTTTGGTGATGGTGTCTTACTGGCACTGTGGAGGAAATTAAAAAAGAATAGCATAAGTATGCAGTGCGGGGAGTGCACTGCATGCATATGGGGGTAGGGGAGCATACAAGGGTGAAGCATGAGTATAGGACTTTTACTTGTGGGGTCCTAATCCATGCTTATAGCTCCTAGGTGCTATGCTAATGGTAATAGTAATGGAGGGTGTAGATGAGAATGAGGAAGGAACTGAACGGAGCAGTGAGGTTGAGTGCTGAAAATCCAGTTCCTTCTTTACTTACCTGCCAGAGCCTCAGTTTAGGATTCTGTTTCTCCTCAGCCTTGGTTGCTGACAGAGTGGGGAATTGCTCAAGAAGGCTGTGTTGTCTTTAGGTATTGTAAAGGAAATCCTAAATCTTGACCATAGAATCTGATAGATTTTGCACATGTGGGAGGAACTGATTCTCAAATAATTCTTGTAAAATGCAATTGCTCATTCAAAGATCCTATTACTGATTAGGGATTTTACCCTGCTTACTGCACTGTTATAAGTGCTCTGCATTTCAGCTTTAAGTTAACTACATTGAACTGTGCCTGAAAAACCATGTGGTTCTCACCTCATATAAAATGAGGAATATATAATGGAATTTCTCTTAAATGATCATTGAAGGGACCAGCAAAAGGTATATGCCTGTTCAGTAATGGTCAAATGAGTTTAACTACTGCAGGCACTATAGGTAACTCAAGAGAGGTATATAGCAGAGATGGAGAACTCAGACCAGCTTTTATTTCCTTTGGAAACATGTTTTCTGTTGAAACAGTCATATATAGGTAGCTGAGTGCAACCCTCTTGCTGAAGAGACATTAACGACTATGAAATCCTGGATAAGACCAAAATTTGGGGTAAAATTTTCGTTACTAAAGCCAATTTACCAGAGGGTCTTTACTTTTTTTCAAAAAATATTTGCACATGGAAATGGTCTTGAGATGTGTAACCATCTAGCATTTGCATGTGCAAGCTGTTCACTTGCAAACTTCCTGTGTACATAGAGGCTGAGATATGAAACTTTTAACATTTGTCTCCTGTAGACATTAGTTTATTGCATTATGAAATCAGGAAAGGACAGGGCAACATTCTTTGATACTGGGATCTCCCCATGCTATTGGTGTCACAGATGATGTCATTTTTTAAGCTTGGGGGATGGCATGGGAGGCTCGGAATTGTCAGTTTTAATCAAAAGCTTTATTTTCAAACACATTTCATGGTTCATGCACAGCAGGGAGTGCTTTTCACTGTGTGAATGTTCAGGATGCTGTGCTGAGTGAAAGAGGGACAGCTGTCTTTTCAAATAAAGGCCCCATTTGAGAGTTTAATGTGTATAAAAGAAAAGATCAATAAAAGGGGAAGACATGACCCCTTTGGGTAATATGCAAAATGAATAGCTTATCAAAGCATTATTGCCCTTCAAGCAGGCCTTTTTCTCTTTTTTTGTTTTTGCTCCTGGCTCTGACACATTTTCTTTTCAGCCTTGTCAAGTCTCCTGCACTCAGTGGGTGATACCCCCAGTTTAATGGACTCACCTGCTAGTTATCCATCACTGTCTGTGACCATTATAAGTCTTCTCTTCAGGGCAGATATCATGACATCATATTGGGCTACGTTGCTTGGGTCGGGGAGGGGAGGAGGGAGAGCAGAGGGAGAGGGGAGGAAGTGTAGGGAGAGAAGTGTCTTGGCATAGTGCACAGACTTAGTCCCTCCTTCAGCTTGACAGCCTTGCTTTTCCTTACTGCGGCAGTAATTCCCTCAAGTACCAAATTCAGTAGAAAAACTTTTAAAATGCACCTGATGAGCCAACATGTTCTCAAATATGGTGCCAAACCACCAGCTAGCAGGATAATTACACAGTGAAGACAGAGTGAGAGGACAGGTCGTGGCTCTGACAAGACTGTAATGGCACAGGGGAGGGAACCTGAGAGCATGCTGGAGGTTAGCATTACTCTCCTAGCATTTATTTTTTAACTGAAAACATGTTAGTGGAACGTGCAATTCAGCCAAATGGCCTGTACTTTGTGGTCTGGAAGACATGGGGGACAAGAGGGTTTTTGGGGGCTTGTTGGAAAGGAGTGCACAGGAGAACCATACCAGCAGTTATAAATCACAACCTGACCGAGACCACACAACTGAACACTAATCCTATTAGTTCAAGGCAAAGCTAAAGAGGAGAGGCTTGGCTGGAGTGCCGTCAGGACTATAACAACGGAGGATTTAATGAGCTGGTAGCTTGGGCATAGCAAGGCTGGAGAGTGCTATGAATAACTAGATGGAGTGAGGTGAGGCTCAAACAAGGGCCAGATTTCCCTGGAAAGTTTCTTGGAGCTTTAAAATCTAAATATATCCTAGGTCTGGGGGTTAGCTGAGCAACAATTTGAGAAGCTCATCAAACATTTGCAAAATGTAAAGCCCTTGCAGCATTCAGGATGTCTAAACCTCAAGAATCTCTTAAGTGCTCTATGCCAGTGGGAGATGAGCCTATTTACTCAGGGTGTCTGTTAGGGCTTTTTACCCACTGATGGTTTTAAACTGAGTTGCAGGGGCTGACTTTCCACTGAGATTTTGAAGAACTGCCACAGGTATTTTGAAGAACTGTTTGCCCAGCTTTGGGCTCTAATCACTCTTGTATTCTTTTGCTTTACCTAAGAAATTATTGTGTTTTGCCTAACGGCTAATTCTTGCAATATATAAACCAAAGCACCTCCCTTTTACATCTGCTATCCTCAGATCACTGTGGGATGAGGATTCCTTCAATAATGTTTCTATCCACACAAGTCATTCTCAGACTGCTGTATGGTGAATGTTGGCTTCACTGCTGCTTTGACTCTTCTGCATGGGTTAACTGTTCATTCCAACACACACCCACCTTGAGCACTTCTGTCTGGTATGCAGACCTGTTTGGCCCACATAGTTAGACACTACTGATGTAATAACCACGGTTGGCCTTATCAGGGAACTGCCATCTCTAATGGCATCACTTATAGATTCCCAATTTGTTCCCACAGATCCATGACTTTAAGGTATCATCTGTGATCTCTGGGTGAGCACATGTTGCATATAGCACCTCTGCAAGTCTGTCTGAGGTATTAGAGAGAAATGTTTCAAATACTTTTCCCACCAAATGTCACACAGTTAAAACCCTGTGCTTGTGAGACCAGCTGGTGTTTATTGCTTACAAGCATAGTGCTCTTAACTAAGTGTGACCTTTGGGCTAGGGACAGGCATTCAAAAAGCCTGAGCCTGCATTGATTCAGTCTTTGCTTGTTAGTCTAACCTGCAGAGGGTGAACAGGTTTGCAAGTGGATAGATGTTCAGCACATGCCTGCAGTGGCTCAGGCCAGAAGTCCTGGGATGCTAGAGCAGTCCTTCCTTCCAGCAGGGACACTGAGCTGAGGGGGGTCTGGCAAGGCCCTTGCAGGCCTGAGTGAGACCGAGGAGGGGTTTAAACCCCAACCTTGGCACTGCAAGGCTACTTGGCCCTGAAGGGGGACTCTTCCCCCTGCTTCTCCCCCACCACCGAGAGGTAGAGGGGTGGGGCTCCATGTGATGCTGCCTGGCCCCAGATGGGGACTCTTTGCCAACCCCTGCCCCACCCCCCCTGCAGGGCAGGGAGGGGGGCTCTGTTCGATGCTGG
>NW_005843111.1:250426-254096 GCF_000455745.1 Alligator sinensis | reverse complement strand
GCAGCTGCTTGGTGGGGTTGGGCCCGCCCCTAGCAGGTACAGTTCAGTGATGGGGAGGTGAGCGCAGCTGGGCAGTCGCTGAGCGGCCCAGATAAGTCACTTCCTGGCTAGCCACCAGCTGTGCATGCCGGGCTGCATTCACTGACAGGGGGAAGCAGCTGCTCATCTGCACTTGCCTTCCTGTTATTGAGCTGCACCTGCCAAGGGTGGCCCTGCCCCTGTGGCCTGACCCAGTCCCATCAAGCAGTTACCTTAGCCAGGGCTGAGCAAGGCCAGCCCGGGCTGCAGTTCTGGGGCCACCCCCCTGGCAGCTGCAGCTCCATTACAGCTGCTCCTCATGCCCCGGTTGGGCTGGGTAACACCATAAGAGCCTCCCCTCCTTGCCCTGCAGTTGGGGGGGGGGGGAAGGATGGGAAAGAGCACCCCCCTGCACTAAACAGAGACCCCCCTGCCCTGTGGGGGGGAGGGGGGAAGTGTTCATCTCCTCTGGGGATGGGACCAGGCTGGGAAGCCTGCACAGAGCCCCCAATCCCCACCCCTCAGCAGTGGGGGCAGAGGAGGAGGAGAACGGGGAAGAGTACCCCCCCAGCATGGAACAGAGCCCCCCTCCCTGACCTGCGGGGGTGGGGGGAAGGATGGGAAGAGTCCCCATCTGAGGTCAGGCAGCATCGCATGGATCCCGATTCCTTCCCATGGCAGTGGGAAAGGAGCAGGGGGAAGACAGGAGGGGGGGCTCTAAGCAAGACTGTCTGCCCAGGCTGACAGGCAGATCCTGGCTGCGGTGGGGCAGGAGGGGAAGAAGGGAAGAATTAATCCTCTCCCTGCCTACTTTGCCTTAACAGGTCCATGCTGCCCAGTGTCTCGCCATGTCTTGTCCCTGCTCTGGCTGGAGAGCAGAGGGGAGAGGCCAGCCCAGCTCTGGAGCTGAGCAGAGCCCAGCCCAGTCCAGAGAGCATGCCAGGATGCTGGGGGAGTCTGGTTTATCTTAAACCAGGAAGGGGTCTGGGACAGACATTGCATAAACCAGTTTGGGCCAAATCAGTTAAGCCTGATGCTACATTCAACCAGGTTTATCTCAAGCCAGTTTCAGCCATTTTCAAACTGGTTCACGTGCACTGAACATCTGTTCTGTTACAGGTTTAAACCAGTTTCTGGTCACTTAAACTGATTTATGTGTAATGTCTGTCCCTCGCCTTGGTGGGAAAGGTCTTTGAAACATTTCTCATTTCTCTCCAGTGCCTCAGAGAGGCTTGCAGAGGTGGTGTATGAAAGACGTACTCTTTGGTGGTGTTGCAGCTAGCCAGGTGTTGGCAAAGAGTCTGAGGGAGTTTGTCAGAGGTACTGGGGTGTTCATATAGCTGATGTGCATAAAAAACAGTCTTGGGCATCTGTATGGGTGCTCATCTGAGGAGCAGTACCCAGGACCTTGTTGTGATTTTTACGGTGATTTGTAAGAGCTATGTGTAGTTTTCTTTCGATGGCAGTATGTCAGAAGTATGCATGTGGTGGTGGGGAGGTTGATTTCAGGTTTGCTGGCATCTGCAGTTCTGTACCGAAACAAGATAAACATTTTCTCTTTTCCAAGAACACTGTTGTGTGGTGGGTGGTTGAACTGCAGTTGAAGCTAGTGAATAAAATGTTGATTGCAGCATATAAACATTGGCTTAACCTTTCCTCTTCTATGAGAAGTTTGTAGATCTTGTAAAGCTAAACAAAAACGGCAGTTTGGTATTCCTATGTTTACAGTTTATTTTAAATTTTGCAAGGCCAATCCACCCCTTGCCCTGATGATTTGTACTTGGGCTTTGATGATAATACTGGTAATACTTTACTAGTGCAAAGCAGAGAGCAAATTGGGTTGCCATAATTTGTCTAATGGGAATACCCAAGGCAAAAAGAGTGTGATGGAAAATACACAATGGTAGTAGTCAGACCGCACTGCAGCTTTTGCCCTCAGATGCTGAAGAGGAATGCAATTATATTTTAAGAACAGGATGGATGCAGGAAGCCCATGTGTTGTTATGGGTGTATGGTCTCTACAAGGCGATACGCAACAGTCATTTCCTTTCAGACTTGGCTTGTCAAGAAACCCTTATGAAAAGTCTTGTTTTGTTATTAATCAGTGGTCTTGGGTTTGCAATATTGAAAGGGTCTCCTGAGAAAACTTGCTTTATGTGTGCTTTGGAGAACGCACCTTCGTCTCTCCATTGGTCTTCCCTTAACTTGTGCTGAGATAGAGACAGGAAGAGCCTCTCTTTAGGGAGGGGTGCAGAGACATGCCAGTCCTTCATTGCTAGTAAGAGCCTCTCTCTTCCCGCCCCCTACAACAGCTACTAGTTCTGGAGGTTTTATTGAGGGTTAAGTGCTCATGGTGCAGTACCCAATGGGAGCTACGGCTTGGAATTCTTTGCTAAAGGGTGGAACCTGGTTTTAGGGTGGAGCCTATTAGTGTCTGTCTGCAAAAGCTCGGTATTTGATTCAATACAGAGTTTTGAGATAATTCATAGCAAGAGAAAGGGGAAAATGGTGCCACAGTGTCCTATTGCTTTAACAAGTGTCCTTCACTAAAAAGTAACTGTATACAGTGTTAGAAAACTTGTTAGCAACAGAGGACACAGAAGAAAGTGACACAAGACATGCTTCTAATCCATTTATCAAACTATACAGAGTTTCTGTTTGAGGGAATGTGGACATGTAATAAATAGGCAGCAAGGATAATTAAGATACAGACATGATCCTGTGACCCAGTGGAGGCCTCTTCAGGTTGCTTTAATTTGTACCACGCAGCTAATAGCTCAAGAGGGCCATTTTAGGAGCTGGGGGTTGTGGGCCTACAAAAATGCTCCAGCCATGGTCCTTCTTGCCTACCTATATTTGCTATACTGAGCAGGTAGATGGGGGGGTGGGTCTTTTGTGATGGGGCTTCAGTTAGTTAATACTTGGAGGCAGCCATTCCTTCATTGCCAAGTGAGGAGCCTGTAGTTGCAGGTTACTGGGATAGCATCATCTGTGTCCGTTCTTGAGTCTGGTATAATTTACTTTGGCATACAAAACCTTTGTAAATCCCACTGGGGTAAGTGTATGTCACTCCATGCCCAGAGCAAGAATTAACAAGTGAGAGAGAGAGATGCACATTGCAGGCACTCAGGACATTTACCAAATAAACTCCCCAGCACTGGGATTTCCTGTCTTTGGGAAGAAAAAAGCTCTTTTCCCACATGATCCTCCACTAAGGGACTTTAGGCTGCTCTCTGTGAGCATGTTGGCTTTTTTATTAGGAGGGCCCACTAGTTCCTGCCACCTTAATCTGATTAGAAGGAGAAAATCCTACCCTTCAGAGTCTCACACTGAGCCAGGTTCAATCTGTAACAGTTACCATTTAGCACTAATGAGGTGGCCTGAATATCCACAACGTCCCAGATACTGGGTTTGAAAGGAGATAGAGCCAGAGAGGGAGGAGGTGGGAGAATTGTGTCACGTACAGTACAGAGCCGTTATTACTGGCTTGGCATTCATTGTGCTTAACACAGCATTGCTGCTGCTAAGGTTCTGGCAGTGTCTCCCCACATGTAAACCTCTTTATTATGAATTCACTCTTAGTTGAAACTTAGTGGTACCAGAGGCTTCTTTTTTTTTTTTTTTTTTTTTTTTAAATACATTTTTTGATGAA
>NW_005843111.1:249957-250297 GCF_000455745.1 Alligator sinensis | reverse complement strand
AAGGCACTTCATTGCTACCTTATCATGCCAGAATAATTCAGAGAACAATAAATCTCCAGGTCAGACCTTTTTTTTTTTTTTTTTTTTTTTTTTAATAACATATTTGGATACAAGGGATTGAAGGAAAAGGGCTGCAGAGGTTTTTTTTTCTGGCTCTAGGAATTAAATTAACTCCCTTTTCTCCTCTGATTTGATTGCCTCAGGGTATGTCTGCACATCCCCAGAGATTTAAAAGATGAGACACGGGAAATGTGATTTTAGGATTAAATTATAATGCAAAAGAGTTATTTCCTCCTTTACCCCAGCACTGCCATCCCAGCCACTGCCTAGTGCTCTGAAG
>NW_005843111.1:228698-249945 GCF_000455745.1 Alligator sinensis | reverse complement strand
TACTCTCAAACATGTTTGCTCACACTGGAAGTGAGGTGGTGAAGCTGTGCTAATGGTGCCTCACCCCTCCTCACTGCTCTTTAGATCTCTGTCTGGTACACTTGAGGGTGGTGGGAACTCCTCTTTACACTCAAGGTCCCCTGCAGTAAATGCCACCTATTATCTTTCACTGGTTTGTTGAATACAGAAGAATAACATAGCAGTTTTTCTGTTGCAAAGAATGCAGAAAGACTACAGCAGTTCAGAACAGTTTTGACACTATGAATTCTTATTTGAAACCTCTGGGTTTATCTTGTGAATTATGTTTGCACACCAAACAGTGCTAACGTGGTGTGGTGTCCTGTAGCACTCTTGAAAAGCTCCTAAGGCACACCAGGGTGCCATAGCACTGTGGTTGATAATCACTGCCTTATGTGCGGGCCGCTTCCTGATCCCGTCCATGCGGCCATGTGCGGGCTAGGAGCGGTATGCGAACCCGTTTCTGTGCACGCTGAGGCCAGCAGGCCGGGCTGTGCGGGGTCAAAGAAAACTGGTGGCGAGCTAGAATTAGTTACAGACGCGTAATGGTTGATTAAAAGATTGTTTACTTACACCAAAGTCTAGGCTCCCGCTCGGTGACGGGGAGAGGCTAGAGGCCGTTTGGCCCCCGAGTGGTTGATGCTCCGTGGGTTCGGTAAATAGGTCCCCCGGAGTTGTTAAGACTCCGTGGGTTCGGTAAGTCGGCCCTCTATTGCCCTCTTAAGGAGAAGAAAAAGAAGCTGGGTTCGAAGGGATTAGCAGCGCTTAGAAACCTTCACGCTCTTTCTCCTAAACTCCAATTGCTCGCGCTCGCTCTCGCTCTCGCTCCAACTTGGGTGGAAACCTCCCAAGCTCTTTATACGGCTAGCAAGTCAATCGCTAGCCACCACGTGTGCATAATTTAGGATTGGCCAATAATGTGGCGCGAATCTAAATACAAATGACGGGAACTCCTTTGCACTGTGCATCACTATGATGCAAGAGAAATGCACTATGCAAAGAAGGCTACAAACTGGCGGGAAATACTGTTCTGCACGCGGGTTCTCTATTGCAGCAGAAAACTCTACTGTGCAAAAGAGCTGCAATTTGGCGGGGACATAATTTAGCGGTGCCGAAGCACACAAAAACAAAAAACCACAACTTTGGGTTGTGACACCTTAGTGTAACTTCACTGCCTCAGTTCCAGGTTTAGCACATGTTTGAGTAGGAACAGGTGGGCAGGGCATGATCAAGAGCAGAGATCAGGACATTGAGGAAACAGTGCAGAGACAGCCTCCTTGCCCTTTTCTAATGCCCTTTTCTTTGTGTGGGAGTGTTTTCATAAGGGAAGAATGACTAGTGCTTTTAAATGCAGGCAATGTTTAACATTGGAAAATCAATTGTCATGCATGGCAGAGACTTCATATAATTTTAATGGCTCAGAATATTTGTAACACTGTAGATTGGAATTCATTGGATGGGATCCCAGTCCTGTATTTCTGTAAAGCCCTGATGCTATATAGTGTGCTCAGACTGCGGGTTGACATGATGATCATTGATTCTCTTAAGCTCTGAAAAGTTACCTACTGGGTTAGTCTTGCCCATTTAGCTCTCTGCTCCTTACTCACTGTTGTTGATTTGGCAGTGATATTCATAGAGTTTATATTCACTTAGTGGCTTTGAGGGTGGAAGTAAAGTTCTTATTTTAGGGTCATGTTTGCATATATTAAATGTA
The DNA here is from genome assembly GCF_000455745.1 of Alligator sinensis. NCBI lineage: Eukaryota > Metazoa > Chordata > Crocodylia > Alligatoridae > Alligator > Alligator sinensis. The sequence continues at coordinate 248,213 of NW_005843111.1, read as the reverse complement.
GTTAACATAATAGTGTCCCCATGTTTAAGCATTAAAATGCATATTAAGTGCACTTGTATCAGAGTTATGACTTTTTGTGCAAAGAGTATCTCTGGGTCATATTAAGTAACACAGGTTTGGGTATCATCAAACTGCTCCACAGAGATAATACAATCAAGTTGTAGTCTTCACCAAGCCATGACTTCATCCAGGGACCCCTCGCTGTGCTAAGCCTCCAGGAGGGACAAGGAAAGCCACACGTCAGGAGGAAGGATCCTGGATTTTTAATTTGTTTGGTTCCTGCAGGATCAAGTTGAAAGCCAGGTGCCTGCACCCCTGGAGGGTCCTGGGGCTGGGAATGGCAGTCAGTTGAACCAGAGGCAGTTCAAGAGTCCAGTGCAGTGCCAGAGCTGGGACTGACAATCAGTGAACTGTTCATGTTCAAGATCATAGTAAACATTACTGTGAGACTGCTCGGAACATGTTCCAACTTTAATATTGCACAGATTGAAAACATACTAGGAGTCCTATGTGACAAGGCCCTTAATGAAACACTGACTTATGACATGAACTGTCAAAAGTGGTGGACATACCTTTTACATGTTTCCAGCTTCCTTTAAGCACTGCTGTCTTGCAAATTCCTTTACACTTCTCTTTCAGCATGCTTAAGAAAGTAGGTGTTATGTGAGCTTGGAAACAGTTATGTGTTTGGGAGATACATGGGACTAGGAAGGGATACTGATTTTGTGGCCCCTCACATGTTACGTCCTTTCTGGGTCTGCAAACAAGTAGAGAATAATCCTAGTTTTACACTTTGAATGCTGAGTTTCTTCATTATTTGTTGTGTAAGTCACATGGTTCAGTTCCCTATGTCTAGGATTCATCTCCTCCATTCAGAGACTACCCAGTATTTGTAATCATCATTAAAGACCTTGTTACATGTTACATTTTGAGCTGCACAAATGTTGATTGGTATTAGTGCTAGCTCAAGTTTGGAACAGTCGCACCTTAAGACTAAAAACCTTCTCGGACTGCCCCCCACCTGCACAGCTGTAGCTTGCCAGTAGAGGACTGGTGAGCAGAGGCCTGATTAGGAGCTAATGCTGTGAGTTGCCACTACAGGGGTGGTGAGCCAGGAGAGGCTTCTGTCCTTCTGCAGGTTAGGGGTGGGGGAGAAATGGCGGGGAGGGGGAATGGGATGGACATGAAGCTGGGTGGCAGAGAGTTAATGTGATGGGGTAGGTAATAAAACAGGAAGTGGAAAGGAACTGAGGGTGGGGGAAGGGTGGTGAAATGAAGGAAATGAGCCACTGAAGGATAAAATAAAAGGAAGTTTTTAAAAAAAAATGGTATTTAAAAAGAAATAAAGAGGAAGTAAATTAAAGAAGGTCTCATGTTTTCATAAATTGGGATTTAGGATTTGGGTGTGGGGGGGTGCAGGCCATGCTTCAAAAGGTGGCTGGGAGGTGGAAGCAGTGAGGGAAAGTGCTTTTGGGAGAACTACTGTCCCTGTCCCAGGAAGGAAGCTCTATCTTATGGGGACCAATCTGGCCCCCTACCTTGTTCTCCACCCTTGGACATGCCCATGCCCTGCAGCCTGGCTAGCTGGCATGTGCTCTGTAAGCTGTTTGCACAGGGTTGCAGCCCTGGGGGTGGGAAGGTCACATCCCCGGGGGTGGGAGGAACAGTTGGTTTGGTGCCAGAACTGCCCCTTGGGCAGTAGAGTTCAGGGGATAGAGAGAGAGTCCACACAGAACAGGAGGGTTGGGGAAGGGACACTGTATCCTGGGATGCTGGAGGACTGCAACTCAGGAGGCTTATGTGTGGGGAGTGGCCAAACATTAATGGAGCACGAGCTGGGTAACATGGATCATAGATAAACCTGCCCTGGACTGGGGTAACTTTAAGTTGCCTAAAGTGTGCTTAAAACTAGTTTTGGGTGTTAATGTATGAACAATCCAGGGGTTAAGAGCTCCAGGAGCCATCTAAAATTAATGCGTAATAAAGCAGTAATATATCTTCAGCCCCACGTTCACCTTCCTTGCCCCAAAATTCCAGTTTAATGCCACCTGTCTGTTTAATTGTTTCTGTTCTTGGAAGCCTGAGGCACCTTCACGAGTCCTGTGAAGAAGGAAAAGATGAATTCAAAAAGGCTGGGTGTATTTATTTATTTATTTATTAGCTTTAATTGCTGCCCTGCTTAGCAAAGGCTCAGGGCAGCTTACAGAAGAGAGCAAAGCAAGTTATAAAATAAGCTAACAAGGGAAACAAGACAGGAGAAATAATTTATGAAAACCAATAGGGTATTTATCTAAAGTATATAGCAACTCCCTGCCCCCAACAGTATCCCAGCTTGGGTGAGATGTAATGTCAGACATGGAGCCTCTTGTCAGTTATGCTACAAAAAAAAGGGGGGGCCTATAAATTGATCGCTTGCACCAGCAATATCTAGGGCACAGGATCTTCAGAGCACACTTTCACCAAGTATCTCCTCTTGGCCCCATTGCCCTTTGAAAGTGGAGTAAGCCTCTGCACGCTTAGTGTGTGCTAAGAGTGTTATGGGTGGAGTTAATGCAGGGCAGCCAGCATACTACAAACTTTGTATTTCAGTTTACTGTGTCCTAACTTCCCCATATAAACATGCTTCCAATGACATGCTTCCAATGCTTCCAGGAAAGTCCTCTGTGAATTCCAGATATGCTTGCTCTGTTTAACCTCAGAAATACAAGACTTGATTACTGTAAACAGTTCTCTTTGTCCATAGAGCACCAAGTTTTCATGTATTCACCTATGCTCCCATGTTTGACAAGAAGGGCAAGATTTTCAGTTGGTCACCTAGGAGCCTATGTGCCTACACTTACAGGGGTGATAACAGTCAGCAAACAGTTAATTTATGAAGAAAATGAGCAAGATTCTGTAGGTGCTCTCTGGTCTTCTGCCACATACTTTGACCACAATCTTCCAAGAATGTTAGAGAATATATCAGCCTCTACCCATTGATATCTCCACTCTGTTTTCTTTTCCCAGAATTGTCTTTCTTCCATCATCTTCTTCCAGAAAGTATTTTCTCTAAGAACTGAATGAATGTACACTTAATTATGTAATGTAGATAAGTATAAATCTCTTAGAGTATCCAGAATATTATTTTATAGCAATAAATATTTAGATATCTTCATTGCTTTCAGATCCTTACTTTGCGAAGTGTGTTGCCTAAACCACAAATTATATTAGAATGGAACTTATTAAAATAAAATTAGCATTTTCAGTGACAATACAGCTTGTGAGAGAGAGGCACAGTCTGGGGGGTGCCTGGTTTGGGGGTGGGAATGAAGAGCGTGTCCAATGCTGTTTGAGGGACAGAGGAGAGGAAATGTTTTGTATCCAGCTTTGCTTTTCAGTCTGTTGTCATTCAGTTGAGATCATGAAGAGGGAATTACCCAATTAAGCCTGGGACTGTGTTTGAGATTTAAAAGCGGAGACATGGGAAACGTGATTTTAGGATTAAAGTATAATGCAAAGGAATTGTTTCCTCTTTTATCCCAGCACCACCATCCCATCCACTGCCTGCTGCTGCCACTGGGGCCCATATTAGAAGCAGCAGGTCTTGGCTACCCGTCTAAAATCTCCTTCTGAAAGGTGGTGGGATGAGAAAAAGGTTTCAGACCATGGTGGGAGGTAAAAGGATGGGAGGTTGTCAGCTTCCTCCCTCTTCAGACCCTTCCCTCAGCGGGACAGGAGCCTCATCCTGTTCATTGTGTAACGGCTCTTTGTTATATGTGTGCGTGCATCTTTAATCCCTTTAAGGAGATTTCATGGAGAACATTTTCACATAAAGGGTGTCATTTTGCTTTTTCCTCTGGAGTTCCCACCAGTGTTTGTCTGCTCATGCTTGATATTTTTACCATCAGGCTTGGTCCCTCCTAAGAAAAGAAGAAAGGGGATCGGTCTCAGTCATTGTCGGTCACAGCTTCATAATGGCATAATCGGTATATATGGACTGGAGCATAATTGGTTAATAAGGGATTGAATAGCAGGGATTAGGAGCTAAGGGAAGCTCCAGAGGGATTTCAAGGTTGTGTTCAGGTTCTGGTTTGGAGAGGTTCTGCTATGACAACAACCTACAGAGAAACCAAACAAATAAGATTTTATTTTAAAAACAAATCCTCTGCCCAAAGCAAGTAGCCTTGTTCAGGCAGAAGAGCCAATGTATGCTGTGTGGCACAAGCCTATGCTGGTAGGCATGAATATTGGCAGCTGCAGGGGATGTACAGGAAGCTGCAGCCAAAAGGGGAAAAGAAAAAAAGAAAGAAACCAGAGCTAATTTGTAACAGAGAAAACAGAGGCACATGGTAAAAAGCTTGAGTCTATAACTGACATGAACAAAGGTGGAGGGGTTCCCTCTGGGACTCCTAAGGGTCAATCTCTTGGTTAGTCTTTAATCAGATTTCAGACTCCCCTGGCTTTTCAGTTGGTGCAAAGAGTTGTCAGGAACACAGCTAGAATCCTACAGTGGAATGAGAATTTCCACTCCCCACTCGCTGAGGAGATCAATCTTCCGACTTTCGGGCCACAAGGCTTCCCTGCATCTGTGTCTACCTCGCAGCTAGGATTTTGGGAATTATCAGTCAGTCTGGTTATGGTTTTGGAAGTTAAATACTCTATATTTTTTAGTGTTTGATGAAAAAATGATTTGCCAGCTGATAGGAATCAGTTGTATTATGTTATATTACTCAGCTGAGCAGAAGGTGAATTAAGATGAATTTTAATGTAAAGTCAGTGGGTTGGCCTGATTTCTCATTCTGGGTTCTGAAAACTGCCTCCAGAGCCAGTTTCATTGGATGCAAAGACTCATGGTGTGAATATAACAAGAATCCTGCTTCCTACAAAGGATAAATTGCTGAGTGGCCCCTTCTATCTGTTTGTGTACACAAAAATTTCTTTCATTGATGTCTTCAGTGGAACTAGATTACAGCGCAGGGATTTTCCTGTTTCTACTTTCTCACTGCTGCTTTGCATCTGCTTCTTAAGTAAAATTGGGTGATAGGATATTCTCTAGGGGTGTAGGTTGTAGCTGTGTTGGTCTAAGGACATAGGCAGACAAGGTTCTTTGGGTGAATCTGATATCTTTTATTGTTGGTCTCAGATTCACCCAAAGAACCTTGTCTGCCAAGGATATTCTCTATGAATTTGGTTAACAATACAAAGGTGTTTTCCTATTGTTTGAAGTTACTAAGGGAACCTTATGACTCAGAGATCTCCAGGGGAGTCGCTTATATCCCACTGTTCTGTCGAGCATTTCATTGTTTGTCAGTTCTTAGCAAAAGAGAATTTTAGGGGACCCCATTTAGAGACCAGTTGGACTTCGGAAGCGAATCAGACCTATTTCTTCATTTTTATCTGGGATTGTCTGGTGATGATGCTAATTAGGTAGAGAGGAAATTCAAGAAAAGAGAATTTCTTCAGGACGAGTCTAGCTGGAAGAGTAATTTCCTGGGAATTATAAATTTCTAACTCTAGAAAGGAGCTTGCCACACTAGGAAAAAACTTCCTAAGCAGCAGGGTTGCACTTTGCCTTTCATCATTTACTTGCATTTTTCCCTTGAAAATATCAACTAAATGTTCATCTTAATAAGAAATGTTACTTTCCACGCACACAATCAGAAGAGTGCAACTGCATGTGGAAGACCCTAAGGTGCAAGCTGTGGTTTTATATATAGCAAAACTTGTCTTTTCTAGCCAATAAAGCAACCTGCACATATCTTTTGACTCCGAGGTAAGGGTTTTTAAGTGAGGTGAAAGGGTGGTAAATAAAATTTAAGATTACCAAAATTGGACCTGACTATCATTTCCACAGGAGCTTGGGGTGGGCACATCAGCAGTGCAAGTTAGCTCATAGAAGGAGGAAAAAGGGAAGAAGTGAAACTTTATACCATCTTTCAGTTTTCTGATATTTGGACTAACTAGGAATTGCCAGTACCCATTTTAAGTCAGAACAGCAGAGGCTTTTCCAACAGCCAGGCTAGCTGGAATGCAGCAGTGTTTTCGCTATGCTATCATTCCCTGGCCCTACCACAAGAAGGGGGTGTAATATGTGACTCCTTCCATCAGCCCCATGCCACTTAAGGAATTCCTCCACACACGAGGTATTTTGTGGTGGCCAAGTCCACCAGCTTTATAGCCCCTTGCAGTGTAAAGGGACCATTCCCTAGCTGCCACTCAAACCTTTGTGTACATTTTAAGGGGGTTTACAGAGATGGGTTACCTGTTTTCACATAAGACACTTAAAACTAGAGCTACCGTAGTTTGTTGATTGGTATTTCCCCATCCCCAAATCTGCCACTAGCCATGTGTTTTCAAGCAGCTGTACAGTAAGAAAACTGTTGTATGCTCAGCTTGCTGTGTCATTCTCACTCACACAAATGGGCTCATGTATACACTCTCACACTTGGGGTTGTACTGTTGAGAAGCACTGTTGATTGAAATTTTTTTCAGAATTGAAAATTCTGAGGTAATCCTGATTTGCAGTGTAGAACTGGACGAAAAACTTAATTACTCTGTGCCTTGCTTTTTGATCCATAGAATACTGGCCTACCTTGCAAATTTACACGGCTCCCAAAAATGTGAGGTGGCATTTACTAAAAATGCTGAGCATAATTATTATACTAAGTAGCACTTATATTTCTACCCAGAAAACTCCAGAAAAAATCCTTCCAAACTCACTTTGACATGGAAATGAGGGATGGGGAAGACGTATACGAAAGCAATTTGAGATGAACTACTTAAGCTAAATCAGAGATCTGGGATTTTGAAATGTTAACTATTTTGCTCATTTGACAATTTTTTTCTCATCCTTTTTTTTGCTCAAGAACAGTGAAGTCTAGCAACTTCCAGTTCGGTTCATCATGGAGGTATAGTGCCTTTTGCAGAGATCATAAATAAATGGACCTTGCTGTATTTGGGAAAATCCTTTCTGGAAATTAGGAGCATCAGGACACTCTCATGGTATGTGGCTGACTTAATGTTCCCCTCCAGACCTAGCAAGATTCACAAAGGATCTGGTCAAGCTAGCAAGTGTATCAGGCAATTGACAGAAGAGATATGGTGCCGTATTTTAATGTTCTGTCACCTTTTTTAAAGCACAGGCATCGCAAGCCTTGGAGAGATGTTGTCTATTGCTTTGCAGCCAGCCAGAGTCAAACGGCTTGATTTTTCTTGCTGTTGTGTAGCTTCACTTTAGGTGTGTGTTTGTTTGTTTGTTTTAAATTTCTTGATGATACAATTGTTTATTTAAGTGAATTGTCAGAACATTGCATCAGGTGACAGATCTGTAAGGCCTGGACACTGTGACTACCAGATGATTAGAATTTTATCCAGTTTTGTTTTCATATACAGCGGTCCCTTTAACACATCTATTTGCTAGGCAGGTATTTGCTCAAAGGGATTTCCTTTGAAGACATTGACTTGCTAATGGTATCAGCAGAGGGCATAAGGAGTTATGCCAAACACATAATTCTCCTCACATGGCAATGACAATTTTCTCTGGGGCTTATAGAAACAAGTGCACAGCAAATTTCCATCAGCAGTAGCAGCTCTGCTCTTCTACTCATTGCAGGTTTAACTGTGTTCCAGGATAGGCTGGTGTATGTGTAACTCTATCTTTTCCATTGATTAGAAAGGAAAGCGCAACCATGTCTCCTGCAAAGGAAGCATGGCCAAGGATTCCATCCCCCCTCGCCTTTGGCGTCAGAGCAAGTTAAAATCATAAGTGTGTATGGGCAGAGGATTAATCCTCTTGGAGTCAAGGAGACAAGGCAGGGATATTTTGCTGGCATTCCAGAGAGAAATAAACTGCTACCAGTTGGCAGGTTGTTTTTTGTTTATTTATCCGTTTCTCCCTTCCTCTTCCCAGTCTTTCTCCTAATGTCTGTCAAATCACCCTCTCCCTTTCCCCTCATTCTGACCGCCTCCCCTCCTGCACTCCAGCCAAGTCCAGTCCAGTTCAGGCTAGAGCACAAGCTGCCAAAATGTTTCTTAAGGCACTTCAGGTCAGAGCTGTCAGATTCAGAGAAGAGTTGGAGTTTTGTGAGCTTTTGAAGCTCTGCCAGTTTTTCTCTCACTTAACAGGCGCTGAAGCCTGAAGGCAGGAGGAGCTGACTGTGCCAGCGTTCCTGCAAGAAACTCTTATGGACTCAGGGGGCGTTTATACACGTGCTCCGGGAGGTGTGTGTGGGGGGCTTTAATTAGAGTGGCTCCAACATCTGCTCTAATTAAAGTGTCTGCAGTGTCTCATGTATCAACGTCCCCACGTTTAAAAATGGCGGCAGGTTGCTTTAACTAAAGCTCATTTGATGAGCTTTAGTTAAAGTGCCCCGCCACCATTTTTAAGTGTGGGGATGCTGATACACGAGATGTTGGCGTTTGCTGGAGTGCGGTAAATACCATGCTCCAGCAGACTCAATTAATTGAGCCTGCTTTGACGCGCTCCTGCTCTTTCCTAGGGCAGGAACCTGGGTTTTGTTTAATCAGTTATACACATCTAGCTCTAAAATATAGTGTGCAGCATGCCTCTTGACAGTCGCATTTGCTTTTTGAATTAACCTGTAAAGGTCATTTTAGAGTGCCTACCTATTAGATATGGGTCCTTTAGTTTCCAGTGAAACGCTCGACTGGGGATCAAGGACTGGGCTGGGCAAGTCCCTTCCTTTCCAGGCTGCCCTCCCCGCACAGGCTGCTCTAGAGGGGCAGGGGGGCTCTAAGCCTGGCTCTGGTGGCCTCTCCTACCCAGAGCACTTCTCCATCCCTGACCCGCATCTGTCTCTCTCACACACACACACACACACACACACACACACACACACACACACACACACACACACACACACACACACACCCCTGCTGCCACCTCTACCCCTCTCCACAGTCCATAACACCCCACAAGTGGTTCCTTGGACCACGAGCCCCTCCAGGACAGGGCTGCTTGTCCCAGCACCGGTGTGGGCATGGGACAGGGCTGCAGTGAAGCAGTTGCTTCTGCAGCTGCAGCTCCTACCAGCAAGTCTTGTCACATCTGGCAGCTGGGCATGCAGGGTGCAAAATTTGTCTGTGTGTGGGAGGGGGTTGTTGGGGTTTGAGTAGGGGTGGGGTTTGTGGGGGTAGGGTTTGTGCAGGGGTATGGGTTGGGGTGGGAGTTTGTGGGTGGGTTTGTGGGTGGATTGCGGGGGAGTTCGTGGGTGTGGGGTTTGTAAGTGGGTATGTAGGTGGGTGTGGGATTTGTGGAGGAGTGTGGGGGATACATGGAGGGGCTATGAGGTGGGGCAGCAGCTCTCATGGCCCACTGCAGGCAGAACCCCAGGTGGTACGTGGTGCCTCCTGAGACCCAGGGGCTACATGTGAAGCACAGCCAGCCCAGCTCGCTGGCGCACACCTTCAGGCAGGACCAGATCAGCTCTTGCTGCCACCCAGGGCTCCCAGAACTGCAGGCCAGAGCTGCACACCATTGGGCCAGGTAGGCTCCTGCCTCCATGTGCCCCACACACCATTGGGCCGGGCCTGAAGGCCTGCTGCTGGCTGCTTCCAACCCCACAGTCTCCCTCCTCACCTCCACAGTCCCCCACCCCCATATCCCTGCTTACCTGGGACAGAGCCTGGGTCCCAGGCTGCTCCAAGACACTGCTGCCAACCATGTCCTGCTTCTATTTGCTCCAGCACACTGAGGCAGTGTGCTGGGGCAACAGGGGCATGCAGCAGACATAGAGACATTGAGGTTGGGTGCTAGAGTGTCTCTTTGGAAGATCCAGGCTCCGATGGCTTCGGGGCAAGCCTCAGGAGCACACCTTGTGCCACATTTTTCCAGCATGGGTTTTTTTTTATACTGGGATTTCCCGGTATCAACCTTAGAGTCTGTGCTGCAAATATGTGGCTCAGGGAACGTTTTTTCATTCCTAGCGTGCCTCCTGTGTCATCTCAAACTGCTCTGAGATGCTGCAACAGGCATGTGCTCGCTCATCTAGATGCAGCCCAAGACTCCAATGCTCAGAAATTCAGGTGATGCAACACAGTGGAAGCTCACAGATAGCTGGATGGATAAAAACTTACATTTATCAAAGAATCATATTTGGGAAAAGGAAAGGTTAAGCACGTATAATGAAAGTCAAAAGCAGTTGTTTACAACCTTTCCCATACTGGAGGCTCTGATTGTGTTCTCCTGTCTGCCTGCCAGGAAGGGTTGATTGGTCTGTGCCTTCTTACATGTTTTTAACCCTCACAAAGAGAACCTGTGGTGTTGAGGATTACAAGAATCACCTTTGGCAATATCTACACAGTAATTTTACTGTGCCCAGCAGCAGCAACCTCGAGCACATCATGCTGTTCCAGGTTAGGTTGCCTGATAAACCAGAAACGAGTGTAGCTTCATCTGCAATGTACTTGGTGTAGGCTAACTGCACATGCTGCTTAGCCCACCTGAAATATTGCACAGAGGCAGTTACATTGCTTCTAGGCAGATCCCTCCTGGAGCAGACAAAACTATATAGGCATGACAATTCAGTAGTCTTTTAACTTACTTGTAGCCTTAAGATTTTTCAGATAAATGAGCTTCAGGAAGAGCAATCTTTGTATAGACTTAGTGTTGCACAGTATTTTCCTGCAGATTCTTGAACACAAACACTGCTATAATGAATTTGAGTGTTGATTTAGTGCAAGTTATTTACATTCACGTTAACAACTCTCCAGTTACCCTAGCTTGGATGAGAGTGGCCATACTGAAATGATACCTGAGATGCACAGAGTGATTGTATTACCGACACAGAATTTTATTAGCAACTGACAACATGTTGTTACTTGAGACTTAATTTATAACCTCAGTAGGCCTGTTTCTTCAAGTAAAAAGCACCATCATGTTGGCTTTTCTTAAAGCTTTTGAATACCTAAGCAAACGTACCTGAGCAAATGTACCTTGGTCCAGGCTCTTGGGCATGCATACCCATGTGTACCAAGTCCAGCTGTTAGTTTCCATACCTCAGAGGCACACAATCCATATCTGTGCAACTGTGTCCACATTAGTGTTGCAGTTAGCAGGGTTTGGGATTAAAATGCCTGGGTGTGTAGTCCACATTTTTAGTATCTCACTAACTTTGGCTTCTGTAGGAGCTGGTTTGTGATGCATTGTGGGAGAGCTGGGCTGCCCTTCCTGGGCTTTTGAAGTGGCCTAAGGAACGGCAGATAATGTTATTTCAAGTGCATGGAAGGAAAAAATAAACCTCCCCTTTTAAGTTATGTGCTATGGCAAGGCCACACTTTTGTCTACTTGCCATGCCTTTAGTAAATCTCTTCATGTGGGTCTGTTCAGAAGCTGCAGCTAGCCACATGGCCAGAGTCAGTTTCAGATTTAATTCTTCTAAGTGTAAAAGCATTTTGTGGCACTTGCGTTCCCTCTTCATGGGGGGGCATGTAGCGCTCATGAAGGTGGTGTTACCAGTGCTTCTGTACGCCGCGCTGGTCTTCCCCCCTTCCGAGCGTGTTGCCCACAGGATCCAGAGGGCTGTGCGCGTCTTCTTCTGGGGCTCTAAATGGGAAAAGGTCACCCAGAAGACTCTGTACAAGGACAAGAGGGCTGGGGGCAGGGGCATGCCAGAGATCCTCCTGTTCCTGTGGGCCAAGTACGCGAGCATGATCTGTAAGGTGGCGATGGAGGCAGACACCAAAACGGCGTGTCTCGTGAGGGACGTTGCAGGGCACATTCTGAGACACTGGGGGGTCTTCACCCCAACTAACCACAGGCCATGGATCACAGAACCGCCCTGGTTCTACGAGACCTGCAGAACGTGGGCCCGACCACCATGAAAAGCCACAGGAAGATCCAACAGACAGTGAGACGAAGGGACACCATGCCACCTGTGGACCTGCTCCCGGGCGACGCATGCCAAGCCATGTGGGAGCGCAGTTACCACAAGGAACTGCGCAAAGATCACAGGGACCTAAATTGGCTGATAGCTCACCGAGCTCTCCCGGTGAGGGCCCGGAGACATAGAGAGGGGCAGTTGGGGAGCCCCAGCTGCCTGTGGCCCAAGACCCAGCTGCCTGTGGCCCAACTGCCATGGGGCCCCGGAGACAATAGAGCACCTCCTGTGGCTCTGCACTTGTGCCAAGGAGGTATGGAAGAGGGTACAGCAGCTCTGTGAAGCGGTGACCGGTGTCAGCTGGCTAGCCAGCAAGGCCACACTGTACAGGCACCTCACCAAAAACTAGGGGAGCCTATCGCTACGGTTCGACCAGTTTGCATCCTGCATCAGGAGCGCCTTGTGGAAGGCCAGGAACCTGCTCCTGTACAGACAAACGGACATGGAGGTAGTGGGCTGCGTGAAGATGGTGCTGAGCGAAGTACAGCCCTACTACCAGAAATCAGTAGCAGAGGATGGAGAAGACGCAGCGAACGCCACCTTGCACAGGGACACGTGGCACAGGACCATACAACCCCCACCGAGGGGAGAAGAGAACGACAACAGTGGAGAAGAGGAACAGATGAGTGGAATGGAGGATAGCGACAGTAACAACAGCAGCAGCAGCAGCGGGTCCTCCAGCGGAAGCTGGGGCAACAATGATGAAGAGACCCTGTGAACTGAGTACCTGACCCCAGAAGCGGGGCACGGGTGGACATGAAGGGAGGGCTGGTCGGAGAGACCAGAAAGGACTGAGTTTGTAGTTTGTGTGTGTTGTGCGTGGTTGTGGACATTGTAACGGGTACAAGTGGCCAGCAGGCCTTTGTGCATGGAAGCACAGGTGCGGTTTTTCTGTAATGTGATCGGTTTAGAGATATATAACCATATATATAGAGAGAAATATATTTTTACAAAATAAATAAATTAAAAATGTATTTTGCGAGGGAAGGGAAATGATCATGTTAGCGGTGCCAAGACAGTCGGAACAAGGGTGAATTCGAAGTATTGATTTTAGCCTTATTCCAGGCCAGGGAAGCCTGAGTGTTAATCTGCAGAAGAGAGTGCATCTTTTCCAAGCTAGTAGTAGGATTCCAACTATCTGTTCAAAGGAGATTTTTTTCCTTGCCTGCTGACTGAACAGCCTACTAAGGAGTAGAGGGGTTATAAGCTACAGGGGCAGCTGCTGGAAATTTGCCCTCCCCAGGAATTCATTGGGTGTCTTGAGTTTCTCCTGTATGTGAGTTTCTCAAGCATCACCTGCCAGGACTGGGAAGAAATTCAGGCAAACATCAGCAGAATGTTGAAATAGCATGCAGAGTCTTGCAAAACAGGCACTTCACTTCCCCTCACCTTTCTCTGACAGCATGCTGTGAACAAAGAGGACTGGGACAACAAGAATTGTTGTTCCAAAGGGATTTTTCCACTTAATACATTGGGATTTATAATCCAATCTGCCTGGAACAATACTTTAATACTAGTAACTGTATAACTGTAACAGTCTATTGGTGTGACAGAGTTACAAAGTTACGGAGTTACAAAGAGTGCATTATATGCTGAAACGTGCTCAGGTTTGCTAAACTTGTGATCCTGATTTTGATTCTTTTTTTTCTTAACATTGTTAACTAGTAAAAATGAATCAATAGTTGTATGAATATTTTTCCCTATACTAAATCCATCTTGGATCACATGTGGGAGAGAAGGCTGTAGAACGGAGGGAAAGGTGGGAGAGAAGGCTGTAGAACGGAGGGAAAGGGAGATCTACCCGTAGATGAGGCAAAGACACCCCATTGTGCATAATGTCTTACCTAACAGTACTTTCATTGGAAATCCCTCCCACGTGTGTTGCCACTTCCTTTATTATAATATCAAAGATGGTGGTTGCTGCTTATTTGGCTCAACCTCCAGCTCTTGCTCTGGGATTGTTTCCTCTCCAACCTGTTTCCAGGGGTTGTCCTGAGCAGATCCCCCCCGTGTTCACCAGTTGTTTAACACTGTTTTTATTTTGGAACCTCATAGACTAGAGCCTTTCCTCTTCTTCAGTTTAAAGCACAAAAATAGTACTTATGAGGTGCATCTTGGAGTGCTGATGCCTGGCAGCACCCTGCTTTCTGTTTCTTCGTGCATTCTTTACACTTTAATTTATACAGTGTAAATGAATGGCAGGTACATTGTTATAAAAGTCTGGATTCCTTGTTATGCGTGATCATCTGGGCTAGGGACAGCTATTACACATCAACCAATTTAAGTGATCAGAAACTGGTGGAAACCTGTAACAGAACAGACGTTCAATGTGCATAAACCAGTTTGAAAATGCCTGAAATTGGTTTGAGATAAACCTGGTTGAATGTAGTATCAGACTTTTAACTGATTTGGGTTAAACCAGTTTATGCAATGTCTATCCCCAGACCCCTTGCTGGTTTAAGTTAAAACAGACTCCCCCAGCATCCCGGCATGCTTTCTGGGCTGGGTGGGGCTTTCTGCTCCACAGCAGAACTGGCCTCTCCCCTCTGCTCCTTAGCTGGAGCTTGGTAGAGATTTGGTAATGTCCCTCTGTTGTTTTCTTAATGGGATGATAAACACTGAGTTAGGGGTGATAAACACTGTGTTATCAATTTGCTGCTGGGCTGGACAGAAGGGGGGGGCCCTCCCTAATCAGAGCATCCTGCCAGGGCCTGGCCACGCCCCCTCAGCTCAGCATTGTGGCAGGGAAGGGAGGGCTGCTCTAGTGCCCCCTGGCTTCTAGCCTGAGCCACTCTAGGCATGTGTCTGCATTTCTGGAATGTATCTTCAGTTACAAACCAATTCAGCCTAGCCAGGTTAGACTAACCTGCAAAGATTGAATCAATTCAGGCTCAGGCTTTTTGAATGTCTGTCCCTAGCCATGAGGTCTACTCCAGCCTGAATGCCAAACTCCTTCTCACCCCAAAATATGGGGCCGATTCTGAATTCTTATTCATTCCAGTAATCCCTTACTCACATGACTTTCTCCATTGACTCAAATGAAACTATTTGCAAGAGCAGTGTTTGAAGGTGTGAGCCCTACTGCAGTACAGCAGAACCTTGCTTAAACTTACTTCATTGATCTTCATATTCTGTAGACCAGGCTCACATAAGTGGCAATTTCTCCCACTCTCTGAGCAAAGTTTTGACTGGTGAATGTGGATGGTGGAGAGTCTTTTATTAATATAGATTCCATTATTTTGACATAATATATTATGTAACAGTTACTAGTCTGCTATGAAATATTGTTGCCACTGCATTGAACCATGTGAGCTGAAATTAGGAACAAAGAACCTTTTATGATGTATTATCTTTGCTTTTTAGTGGGCTTGCTGGCTTACCTAATGTACTTGCTGAATAAAAATCTACTTTTGCAGCCTTTTAGTAGTTCATACTACAGGAGCTTTTGGGACAACTCTTTGAGGTCATGTCTATAATGCTGCCCTGCAAAGTATTGGGCCACTGCTGAGAAACAACCCTTGTCCCCTTGCCCCTGCTTTGCATGTACTCAGACTTAGCAGTTAGGAAGAGTAGATGGCTTAGAGCGTGCTGACAGATGTGCAGGCCCCTGCTGTAACTCATGGCACTTTACATAAAGTGCCATATGTTAGAGCACTCCTGCCCAACCCAACAGATGTTCACCTAAGGAGCTTGCCCGCAGCCAAGGAGCTGCCCCTTCCCCTCAGCCCCACCCCCACTCTCTCAGCTCTGCAGCTTTCTGCAGAAAGGGGGGGGGAAGGTTGGGGGAGGGGATGTGAGCTGCCAGCTGGAGTTTGTCTGGCCTGAGCTGGAGGCAAGGGTTGGGGGGCAGGGTGTGGGCATGAGGCAGGGGGGCTCCCATCTATCTGCTCCTCCAAACCCCAGCCAGCAGCTCATCCCGCCTCCCTTTTCCCCCTCCCTTCCTGCAGACAGCCCCAGTCATGCTACAGATTAACCCTAGAGAACACAAGTTCCCTAAGGCGCTCTTATCTGATCCCTCATTTGATGAGGGTTAATTTGTCACATGATCTGCCACTTTCAAAGTGCTCTGCAGCCATGCATGTGTGTCACAACATGGCTGTAGAGCAGTTTCAGGGGGCCAATCAAATGATAAATGTAACTGCTGTCTGTGCCCAGAGTGGTCCTGAGCATGTGCTAATTGGTTGGCCTGGGTGTATGTGGAGCAGAAGCAAGTGAAAAAGGCTTGTTTCTTGGCATTCCTTGGTTTGGCCTGTATACTGTGTCTGCTTGTATACAGGAAGTTGGAGGGTCAGGACATAAATTGATACTTTTGCAAACATGAGGATTTCTTGGTGGCTGTATTAAACAACAAAGAGCATGATTAATACACACGCTGTACTATTCAAAACTGACCAGCAGTCCAATTTTTTTTACTGATGAACTTTCAGACATAAAACAGGTCCATAAACTATAGGTTCCATACATTAAAAAGTACTCAAGTAGTCTGGAAAATTGTAATTCTGGATTCATACAACATCTGCATGAATTTTTACAGAATCTGCAATTTCAACCATAAAAAGGTCTCATAAGTCTGGGTTACATATTTAAAATGTTCATACAGTCTGGAAACTTATGACAGAGGCAAGGATCTATATTTCTGTCTTGGATAAAGTAAGGAAAAGTATTTAAATTAGCTTACCATTCTTACTGATATAGTGGACCTTTTTACCGTGTTTTGACAGTCGATTTCTAATATGTTTCCTGACAGTCCAGTTCATAAATTCACCTTTACCTTAAAACTGATGGAGAACATGTGAGGATGTGTTGGCAGCCAGTATCAAGTGAAGTGCCCCAGGGTCAATCCTGGGACTGGTTTTGTTCAATGTCTTCATCAGTAACCTGGAAGATGAGATGGAGTGCACCCTCAGCAAGTTTGCAGATGACATCAAGCTAGGGGGTGTAGTAGATACATTGGAGGGTAGGACTAGGATTCAGAGAGACCTAGAGAAATTGGAGGATTGGACCAAAAGAAATGTCATGTGGTTCAGTAATGACAAGCAGAAAGACCTGTACTTTAAGGGAACAGTCTTATGCACCTGTACAAGCTGGGGATCGACTGGCTATGCAGCAGCTGTGCAGAAAAGGACCTGCGGGTTACAGTAAACAATAAGCTGAATATGAGCCAACAGTGTGCCCTTGTTTCGAAGAAGACTAATGGCATACTGGGCTGCATTATTTGGAGATTTGCCAACAAATCGAGGGAAAGTGATTCTTTCCCTCTGTTCTGCACTGGTGGGCCACATCTGGAGTACTGTGTCCAGATATGGGGCCCCCACTACAGAAAAGGTGTGGACAAGTTGCAGAGAGTCCAGTGGAGGGCATCGAAAATGGTTGGCGAGCTGGGGCACATGACTTCTAAGGAGAGGCTGAGGCAACTAGTCTCATTTAGCCTGGAGAAGGGAAGACTGAGAGGGGATTTAATAACAGCCTTCAACTACCTGAAGGGAGGTTCGAAAGAGGATGGAGCCAGACCTGTTCTCAATGGTGACAGATGATAGAACAAAGAGCAGTGTTCTCAAGTTGCAGCGAGGGAAGTTTAGGTTAGATATTAAGAAAAAACTTTCTCATGAGCAAGGTAGAAAAGCATTGGAACAGGTTACCCAGAGTGGCTGTGGAGTTTCCATCCTTGGAAGTTTTGGAGTTTCCATCCTTGGAAGTTTTTAAGACCTGGCTAAATGAAGCCTTGGCTTGGGTGATCTAGTTGCAGATGGTCCTGCTTTGACCCCCCTGGTTGGACTAGATGACCTTCTGAGGTCCCTTCCACCCATAATTTTCTATGATTCTATGGTTCTATGACTTCCAGATGCAATTGGTTTTTGTATTTCCAGAGATTTAGCTGAGATAGTGGGGCCTACTAAACAAGATGGCTCTGAATAATCTCCTATCACTCCCAGTCCCACTTTGTCTGTACCACCATCTGTAGCAATGCTAATATGACAGGCATTTGAAAAAAAGCAAGGCTGATGACATAAAAATCAAAATATTTTATAGACAAGTTTTGCTGCCAAATTCACATCTGTTTTGTGAGTGGGTGAGGGCCGCAGATGTGCTTCTTGCAGTTGTATATGTTTTGTCACTGGAACTGTACATGCGGAATTGCTTTCTTGGGATTTGTGCAGATGTTTTCCTTAGTGGCTGACTTCATTACCAAAGCCATTTTAGAGAGCTTTCTTACTGTTTCAGACTTACTTGTCCACTTTTCAGACAACTTCCTTTTTGTGTGCACTGTGATAGAGTATTAGTTTTGCTAAAGTACATCTCCCAGAAGCAACTAGATTTTAAAGTATATATAGAGGGCTGCAGGTGTCACTGCTAGACCCTGTAGTCCTTTAGTTTAAAATTTCTTTCTGGTGAAGCTGAGCAGCTAGAGTAGGGGTCAGCAACCTATGGCCCATGGGCTGGGTCCAGCCTATGGATGTGAGCTTCAGTGGCATTCAGTGGTGAAGGGCTTTGGTTGTAGGCACTCTGCCTGTGCCACTGTGGAGACAAGCACCAGATGAGGATGGCTCCTAGTACCTGCCCACCCACCTGCCTCTGATGTGAGGTGGGTCATTCCAGCCCGCAGCTGGAAAAGGTTGCCTATTGCTGAGCTAGGGGGTTGTTATTGGATACACCAGTGGCTTCTAAAAAGAAAGGATTAACTTATGTACTGGGGAAGTAGAAGAAGCAACATTAACAAAAAATCTTGAGACCCAGGACTGGAAGTCTATCAGACTTGAGGCCCAGGATTATTTTTGCTGCATTAGGTACTGACTGTTTTATGACAGAGATAATAATCCCAACAAGTGCATAGGTGTCAATCAGAGCCTCTTTCTACTGAAATGGCACATTTCCATAGTTCCCAAAATTGTCCTGTATCTACTAGTTTGCTGAAATACTACAAAAAAACACTTTCTTGAAGCATGGAGAGTAATGACCACTGGGAACAGCAATGAAAAAGTAGACATAGGATTTAGCTTGCTTAAAGCAAAGAAAACAACATTGAGTTTACTCATTTTTTTTCATTTTTTTCCCCCTCCATTGGGTATAACAAAAGGTGGAAGACCTCTAAACTGACAGTTGATTTTTGGAAACCTCCACTTTTTATGCCAAACTGAAGGCAGTTGATGGGGATGGTTGTCAGAGTTTATGGGACTTAATAAAATGCTTAGCATTTTCTGAATGATGGAATTCTTTGAAAGTGTCTCAGGTTGGATCCTCAGGTTCATAGTGCAGGTTTTTGGTGGTCTTTTGGGTTTCTTTCATTTTCTGCTTGTCTTCATCTTAGATATTTAAAGAATATCTGGTTTTTCCTTTTTATCTTTGTTTGAGGTTTCCAGTGTGTTTTGAGTCCTTTTCTTAACTGTAGTGGTGTTGGGCATTGATTAATAAGAAATAGACTTTTTCTCATTGTCATGACCCAATGATTTTGTGTGTGCTTCGGCACTGCAGAATTATTTCCCGCCACATGGAGCTTTCTTTGCACGGTGCAATTCTCAGCTGCAGAGAGAAAACCCCGGTGCAAAGGAGTTCCCGCCACTCGCATGCAAATTCGTACCCCACTATTGGCTGTTTCTAAATTATTCCCACGTGGCGGCTAGCGGTTGGGCTTGCTGGCCGC